>NW_010523007.1:5853-8488 GCF_000687285.1 Phaethon lepturus
CCCTGTGCCTCTTTCGGGGCCTGTCCCACCTTGCTACAGTCATTTGCAACTATGGGTTTCTGGCCGAGTTTCCTTCTCAGTCATGTAATTTCCGTTTTCTTTTCTTTTGTGGGACATTTTGAGATTTTCAGAGGGAAAAATCTGTGTTCCAATTCACCATCCAACAACCCATCAGTGTGGAAGAGAAATGTCCCTAATTTTGGTGTGGCTTCCTACCAGTGTTTTTAAGGCTAAAAAACGGTTAACACACTTAACAGCCAGCTAACTTCACGCTGACTGAGAGCATCAGCGCGACGGTCCTGCAGATTTGAATCTTTTCCATGTGTAGGAAAGGTGTTGTCTGGGTAATGGCAGTAGGATTTTCCTTTCTGCTTGCAACTGAGCGACCTTTCCCAGGGGAAGAGGCAGCCCGGCCCCAAGCAGCTCATTCCTTGAAGCCTGGGAAGCAGATGCCAGCCTCTTGGTATCGATGTGCTTTTGTAGGACGTTGACCATCTTAAGGTCTTGTTTAAATGAGATAATATTCATTAACATTGATAGCTGCTGTACACGCTGGCTTGCAGAAGATCCCGAAAGCTTTTCTACCTTTCTTTGGGCACTCTGTTGAAGGCAGCCAGGCATCCCCAGGGGAGGCAGCCCCCCACCACCCCACCTCTGGCACGGGTCCTGACTTCCCACCTCTTTGCAGTATTGCTCCTGAGCCACCGGGCCTTCTTAGGGAATGACATGCTCATTGCGCAAAATACATCCAGTCGCGTAGGGGTCGGACTTCACAGCTGGCAGAGGTACCTGCCGACTCCCAGCATCTTGAGCTCTGAAAACGGTTTAAGCGTAGTTGCTGACAAGGTGGATTCTGTTTTATCCACTTTTGCATGCATTATTTTTTATACCATTGGCTAAAAGCTCAGTGGCAGTAGAAGAACCCTTTTGCCTCTCCGGGAGACTATCCAGCATTTCATGGAGGAACAGATTTGACAGTCTAATACTGGAAAGCCGACACCTAATTACCTCATTCCTAACTGATGTTGCCGTTTGTAAAGTTTTTTCTGAGAGCCCGGCAGACAGAGGGGAATTGCTGTGGGTGACGGAGTGAGGGCTGAACGCAAGGAAAAAGTGCTGAAGCACTCATTAAAAAAAAATTAATCCTATGTCTTCTTAATAAGTGAGGGGGCAGTTTGCCGAGGAAGGGGGAACCTTTCCAAGCCCCAAAGGTAAGATTTTTGCAGACAGTACAAGTTTGCACTGTGTTCCTTCTGTAATTAGTTTCTAGACACAAAATCTTCTTCACGGGGATTTTATCGCCTGACTATTAAAAGTATAGAGACAACAGGCATGCATTAAGACAAGGCAACTCCCTCCCAATAAATTAGTATGCCCATGTTTGCAAGGAGACATAATAGCTGTTATTTATATTGTACTTACATATTTAATTTTCTTTATAAATAAAAGCTTTATGCCTCCCTCTGAGCCTGCTCTTACAGCCTTAGACTACAACAGCTACAACAAAACTATTACTCCAAATTAGCATGGCATTCAGCATGCATTTCTATTACTTCCATGATTTTTATTGTTTAATTTTTTTTTCTTTCGGTTCATTCATCAATCATATTTACAGGCCCATTGTCGTACTTGCTGCCAGTTTAGCGTTCTCACACATTTCAGCACACAGACAGAAACTGCAAACTAGAGCAGCCTCTATTAGGATCTCTACTATTTCTGAGGAGTCTGAAGGTGCTGACAGCTTATGGTATGTCTTTCCCAGGCAAGTGCAAGTGCCTCAAAGTCCATCTATCTGCTGTTACTGGAAGGGGTAAAATTACACAGCACGCTTACCCTCTGAGTAGGAATCCTCTCCCCAGAGGTTAGAAATGAAGAACAAAAAGTGTACCGCAGCTGGAGATCTGACAAACGATACTCATTTGGACTTCCAAATAATCATCTGTGCCACACTGGCTTGCCTTTGCAAAGTGAGCTTGTTTCTGAACCCGGGTTGATTACCTTCTTCGTCGTTTCACCAGACAAATTATCTTTTGCCAACTTCAGCGCAACATCAAGAGCTGATCCTGAAGTCCTGCCAGCCCCCAAACTCTCAGTGGCAACAGTGGAAGCAGCTCTACGATGGCAGGAGTGGGCCTCTCTTTTGCTCTCTTTTGCTTTTTTACTTTGTGCCCTCACTGATTTTCTCTCTGCTCCACACCATCCTTTTATAGTGAGCACCTCAGGGCAGAGGATATTAGGAAAGAATTTTATTTCTTGGGACTGCAGAAAAAGGTATTTCTCAGGGCTGCAGAAAAAGGGAAGTAGTTTCAAGTATCCAGGCATGCACATTGTCACCGCAGCCCTGTTTGCATACAAGCCCATTGTCAACCAAAGGAACTGGAAAATTATGGCTATTTATCCATCCCTCTCTTTACCCCCCGCTGTGCCTCTTTTGGCAAAGCAGCTAAACAGTTTGCATTGTTTCAAATTTAATGCTTGCAGATGGTTTTATTTAGAATTTGTTTTATTGGTGAGACATGCTTCCTCTGTTTATTAAATTATGCCTACTTTTTGTCATCCATCACGTTGCCCATAATTTCTGCACGGAGCTCGAGAGCAGGGTTGTTTGTTGTTGTTGTTGCTGTCGGGTGGGTTG
>NW_010523008.1:0-17074 GCF_000687285.1 Phaethon lepturus
GAGCGCGGCTCTGCAGAAGCCTGTGCTGGCCCCGGGAAGACAAGAGCTGTGCCCCGGGGAGCCGCACCACGGCGGCCAGTCGTCGCCCCCACCCCACCCCACATCCACCCTCCTGCACTAAAGGTACCCCGCGCCTGTACGGAAACCCTCCTCCCCACCATCCGCACACGCTTCTCTCCCGCAGCTAAAGCTTTATGTGCTGACAGAAAAACAGGCAGGAGTTTTCCTTAAAGGGGTCCACGTTCAGCTGAGTAAACTCTGTGTTACCCGCAGATCTCTCTGTAGTGCAAAATGAGTGAGAAGGGAAAAGGCACAAGAGCAGAAGTCTGATTCAGGAATATGGGAATACAAACTATGTTCTCGTGCATACACACAGACTTGTTTGCTGAAAGTTTCACATAGATCAAATTAAAACAGATAAAGCAACAAAGTCAGACATCATTTACCCACAGGGAACACGCTCAGCCTTTATTTAGCCACTGAAAATTTACTCCTGCTTGTCTGTATCGCTAACCTGCTTGGGTAGACTGATGTTTTGATGCCGGAATACCCGTAGGGTTTCCAGAGAACATATCATAAGATTCACAGCTACAGACACATCCTTGTAACAAAACAAATTGGACTTAGATGGGAGCCTTGTGCAGGGCTGCGCAGCCCACGGAGGGCTGGGGGCACTGGCAGAAGAAAGCTGTAGCACCTCAAGAAGTTTGCTGTAAAAGCGTGGGTACCTGAGGTCACGCGGTACTTCCAGAGCTCGGAGGAGAGAGCAGAGTTCAGGATTACGACCTGTGGTTTTGGGGCAGTTTTCAGGCGCTACGAGTCCTACCTGAGGCGTCTAATTCTTTTATGAATATGGCCCTTTACCCTTCTCTGCCTTTGCCATGGCAGTGAAGGCACTTTCCTGCCTCCCAGCGGTGCTTTAAAAACAAAAACCTGGACGACTGTGAAGCACAGGCTAGTCACAGGGTGAAGCTTGGGACCCCATTCCTGCAGAGCTTGCGCTGTGCCGGGCAGCGGCTGTAAGATCCAAGCCGTAAAGGTCCCACCTCGTCTCTGTTCTTGTAGGATTGTAAGGGTCTGAAAACGCACAAGTAAATAAACTCCAGCCGCGTAAGTGGTCCTGGAGAGCTTAGAGGGTAACGTTCCTCCTACTGTGTTTGCACAATAAGACACTCAATAAAGTTGCCTCAGTGCGGAATGACCTGAGCAAGCACGACCTATAGAGGGACACACATGGCAAAGATGCTTTTAAGTTCTCCTTTTATTTGAGACCTAGGATTGCTTTAAAGTTCTCCATTTTCTTTTTCATAAGGTAGAGTGAAATTTAAAAGTGGCCCCAACTTGTAATGAAAGCTGCAATGAATTTTAGCAAATAAAAAGCCACTTAAAGGAAAAAACACTACTGTCCTGGCTGGGAATTTTAATAGTGCTGCACTCACAGCCAGACTGCTTGTAACTTTTCTATTAAAATGTTAAATCGAGAGCATTAAACAGCTTCCAATTAAGGGGTATATTATCACCTCGATGCACAGGGAGTTTCACACGTAAATCCCTATGTATTAAGAAGAGAATATACCCTGTGGCTTTTTAAATAACAAATAAAAGTTAAAAGAGATTTTGCAGGAGGTGGAAGAGCCGTGGAGAGGCTTGTATTTTAACACACTCCGAGTGGAAGAAAACTAATGTTTAAAACTGTATCGAAAGAGAATTTATTTTAATTTTTTCGCCGCTATTCCCAAGCATTTCCACTGGGACCTACTTACTAAGATGAAAGTCTAAGTATTCCATAGGACTGGAAGTAATGATTTTTGAAGGACTTTCATATGCATAGGCTGGAGGTACTATTGGTCTTCCCTTTTTAACATTGAGGACATCCTTCCCATTTCCACAGTGCCTAACCTATGAGTCAAAACTCATTTTTCTAAGGCAAAGTCAAATCTGTTAATTAATTTGAGTTAATATTACTAAAAAAAAGTCAGAAACAGTTAACAAATCCCCCCTTAGCATCTCTCATGTTCTTGAGGGCCTTTTGAAGTAAGATGTGAAGAGCTGCAAGCTTCCCAGCTTATATTCATGCTTAAAATTTTTCAGTGTAAACCCAGGGAATAATGCACACTTGGAAAAATCAGACAGTACTGACAAAGTTCGTTAGCAATTGTTGCTTATGATTAAAGCCAGAGGCAGTTCAACCATGACTGTTCACTAGTGACACCAAAGATAAGTCCATCAGCCGCCTTCACTCTTGATCTGTGGGTTTGGCTCAGCTTAGTTGGGTCAAGGCAGGGAGGGCACAACACACCGGTGAGAAGAGTTTTCAGACAACTTGCTCATAGATGTTGGGACTGAAGCCAGGTCTGGTGGGTCTGAGTGGCCACCCATTCCTGATGGCCACATCATCTTGGTGAATTCACTTCAAATGGCTGTACCCCAATACTGCCTGCAGTGAGAATTCCTAGCAGGAGCTGATGTTTGTGGCCTTCCACTGCTATGGCAGTAGCTGTAATGTATGTGGTTCTCAGCTATTTGAGGTAGACTTCAAATTCATGTAAGGTAATTTAAAATGTAGTTGGGCCTTTTGTCATCAGCCTGGATGGATGCAGCCCTGCTGGACCAGCAGGGGGAATTCTGGCCTATGTTTTGAGCTCCTTGCTGTCCAGTTAGGCATTGCAGATAGCTCTGGTCAGAGTACATGCTACCTGGTCAGGGGCCATGCCATTTGGTCACAGACCACCTCAGAAGTTCTAGGTGTCTTGCCCGTTTCTGTCCTGCTCTACCTCCCTTGTACCACAGTGCAACACCTGAGGGACTCAGGTACCTACATGAGGGCTGCTGAAGCAGAGCTTCTGGGACATTACGGAATAGATGCCCATGGTTTCCCACAATGTGATAGGAATAGTTGTGGGTTCTCACAAGAAAAGCTTTCGTGTTGACTCCAATCTGGGAGTGAAGCGTTGCTGGCCTCTAACCACTGGCAGAAACCACTGTTCCAACACTGGACCAATGTGTGTAAGTGTAGGAGCCCAGAGGATATTTTGCTCCTTGTGCAGACTCATTTTACTTGGAAACCTCCCGCATCTCTTTGGAAGAGGCTTCTTCACTTTTCTGGAGTTTAGACTTCTTCTAAAAGGTTTGCTAAAACAGTTTTAAGAAAGAGCAGCTGATGGAAAAACAGATTGACATAAGTTCCCTCCTCCTTGGGGTAGCCACATGACATTTGGCTCAGTAAGGCCAGGTGGTGACCCCAAGTTTTCTTTCAGCTCTCACCAGAAGGAAGGGCTTGGATGCACGAGGGACGCAGCACTGATAGGTCTGACAGAGCTTGCTGGGATGCGCTGTGATGTGCTGAGACAATACATCTTGCTGGGAGGAGGGAGATGCAGTCCTCGCAGGTGGCTGGCCTCTTTGTATCCAGCTCCAGCTATGCTGCTGGAGAGGAGGAAGCATGGCTCCCTACTGCTCTAGTTGCTCTCCTCACCGCCCCACACTGCTCCCTCAAGCCTGCTCTGGTCTGACTACATGGCTCTTGCAGAAGTCAGTAGGAAGGATCTCCCACGAGCACTTTCCCTGCACCTCCTGCACACAGACAGGCTGGAGGAGGAGCGGAGGCGGGAGGATGGCCGCCTTCTGTGGCAGCATGAACACCCTCTCTGAAAGCCATTGCCCTCAAAGGGGAAAGAGCCAGGAGGAGCAGCCTCTCCCCCTCTGACCCTTTCTTCCCTAACAAGCACCCTCAGAGCATCTTCTGTATAGGGTCCTGTGTTACAGAGCTGGCACATCTTCCTCTGCTGTGCCAAAGGCAGCATCCGTCTGGTCCTGCTTCTCTCCTTCATGGGACCATCGTGGTTGGAGATTGTTTCCATGTTCCATCAAGCAAATGTAGCTTATCATTTCCATGTTAATGTGATATTTCAGCAAATGGTATGATGAAAGAAAAAAAATAGCATTCAGGTGCAGGTCTCAGGTGGAAACAAAGGAGGCTACCTAATCTCATATTTATGCGCCATATGCTTGAGAGTAAAAAGACCTGAATGCTTCTCCACTCTCTTCCACCACAGACTCCCAAGGAATATGGCACCTTTGAAAGCTTTGGTATAAATCCTTGGGTTTGCCTATGTTATTCATCAAGAGTCACCATTTAATCAACAGTTTTGAAGTTTGATGAAACAAGATACACCAACACAGACCAAAGTAGATAACTTTAGATAACCAGTTTTTCAGATCATGGCTTCAGTTTGTTCTCTTGAGATTTTTACTAAACTAGGCTTTTCCTTCCTGTCCTGTCCTGTCCTGTCCTGTCCTGTCCTGTCCTGTCCTCTCCTCTCCTCTCCCCCTCATCTTCCCTCCTCTCCCCCAAATTTCCTCTCCTCTCCTCTCCTGTCCTCTCCCCTCCCCTCCTCTCCTCTCCTCTCCTCTCCCCTTTACGCTATTTCTTTAATAAGTAAATGCTGGCTATATCCTGTGAGTTCAGGGTGGACTGTTGGCAAACCTGTTATCCATCACAGTAATTCATAGAATCTGGCATGTACCAGATGGACAATATTCCATTGTTTAAAGTGAGCTCTGTCAATCTTTGCCATTGATATTAAACAAAAGTCAGGATTATTAAAGCATATGGGTACATGGCCTCATACACTGGTTAAGCCTTTGCTTTGAGAATGTGACTGCTGTTGTTGAGCACTCTGAAAATATATATAGTGTGCTACAGTACACGGGGAATCACAGATGTCAAGGGGAAATGATATGTGAAAGCAGTGTACGTTTAAAAATGCAACACTACTGTACCTTCTTAAAAGAAAAAGAAACTTTCCTCCTTCTCCCTCCTTCCCCCTGTTGCCAGTTAAAATGAACTGTCAGAGCCTGGATAAAGATACAAACAGGATTGCATACCTTACCAAGCCTACAGTGACTCTTAGACTTTGATCTAATTCTATTTGCTGCTTTATGATGCATGAAGCTGTCAGATAAAGAGGTGTTCAAAAAAATCCACTCGAGCTGTCAGGGCTGACAAGCCCTGTGATGGATTACAGAGAAAACAAAAGGGTTATCACCTTAACCACAAACATTTATATCTTTTTTTCATAAGGGTGCTTCAATCAACATGTAGTTACCAGGGTGCAGGTTGTTGTGAGCCTGTAGGAACACAGATCCAATGACACATGTTGAAACAGCATTTAAAAAGTACAACACACATGCGTTGGCACTAATATGCTGCTGACATGGTACAGTTGTGCTTACTTAGATCAAAGATAAGAACCCTATAGTTTTCTATATAAAAAGGAATCTTTTTCTGAAGACCAGATTTCCCCCTCCCCACCCGTCTTTCAAAGATTAAACACAGTCATAACAGTCTGAATGGGGTTTAACTCAAAAAAGCCCAGTACTTAAATATGCCCATATGATTACTTACACAATAGGAACTTCAGCACAGAATGAAGAGCAGTTAGCATTTAGCTCATGTAGGGGAAACAAAAAAAAATTGTGCTTGCTCCTTTTTCAACATCAGAAAGCAATCTCATGGCCCATTCATCTACCATCTCTTCCCCCTCCCCTACCAAAGTCTATCAGTTCTTAAAAGGCCACCACAACAAACAATATTGGACCTGAAATTTGTCAAACAAAGCTAATATTCTAGCTCTAGCACTGCATCTTTGACACTCTAGTGAAAAGAAGACAAGAAAATACATCAAGATTCTTACTTGAGCTGATAATACAGGCATTTTACCTGTGATTTACACTTGGGATCAAGACCAGACACATTCCCTTTTGGTCAGTACATCCATATGCTGAGGGTGACCAGAGGCTATGCGATAAGATACTATGATCACGTTTAATTCTTCAGTGGTTCTTTTTTCCCCTATTTAGTGATTGTGATACCAAAAGAGGCATAACACTATCCCTAACTGAATGGGTTAAAAAAAGAGTTTGAAAATTTATGGAGTATAGGTACACTGGTAGCTAGGGAACAAGATGACCATTGTTGAAGAAGCCCAGGAAGTCTCCAAGTCACAGGTTGCTGGAACCTGGGAAACAGGTCAGGAAAAAAACTGTTCTGTGATTGTCCTACTTCCCCATTTTTTCACAAAAAGCTGTTACTGGCTACTGCCTAAGATAGGACCTGGGTGGATATTTGGTCCAACCCCTTACACCTCCCTAGTTCTAAACAAGGGAACTTTTATCTCCATCAGGAAAGATTTTTGCCAGGCTATATATATTTTATGTATACCATACACACATATTCATAGAATCATAGAATCATAAAGGTTGGAAAAGACCTTTAAGATCATCAGGTCCAACCGTCAACCCAACACCACCATGCCCACTAAACCATGTCCTGAAGTGCCACGTTTACGCGTTTTTTGAACACCACCAGTGGTGGTGACTCCACCACCTCCCTGGGCACGAAGCCTGTCAAATTACTAATGAGATACGGAAGTTAACGCAAGTCCCGTATATGGAAAGAAGGTTAAAAATGAAGGACCTATAAGCATCATCTTATGCACAGGTGAAATCCTGATGTGCTAGGTGAGAGAGAAGGCCTCATTTTACTTGGCAGTGCACCTTCAGTGTCAGATAATCACTTGGCTTTGGAGACTGAGACAACAACAAAACCGTCTCGAAGCTCCCTAAAAGGTGGGTTGTAAGATTATAATCGGCACACACAGGCTTTCAGAAAGTAGGAGGGAAAAACCAGAGAATCCCAGTAACAGCAGCATAGGGCCAGTCGATGTAGGAGACTATTGCTCCCCAGTGCAGAAACCTGGGCGATCTCTCCCCTGCGGAACAGAGCAGACTCTAACACTGGAACCGGTGTATCAGAGCAAGACAGAAGCAGAGAAAGATCTCGAGGAGAAGCCTTTGGGGCAGGATGAAGAGCTGAGAGGCAATACTGGCAGGACTGAAAAGAATTCTCGCGCACAAATACAGACCACCTGGCAATCCCAATAAATTATTGAAGCTCTCCTTTCTGATGCATTTGCCTGTAACACTTATTGTTTAAAGAGGGAAAAAAAGAAAAGAAAACGGTCCAAACACTTTGCTTGCAAAACAAAATTTAGAAGTCCTCTCTAGTGCCTGTTTAACTACACCGAGATCGGACATGATCTTGGTTAGCAGCTGTGGGGGGAGGGAGGACACCGTTTCTTCAGTAATTCTAGCAGGCTTTTAAGGGTCTTTCTCTTCTCAGCTCTACCTCTTTGGCGCGACTTGCCAAGCACTGTTAGGCACAAGCATTGCCATCATTCATTAAACTATATTCCCGTGCCATAGCCATCCAACAAACCAATAAAACTCCTTTTCAAAAAGTTGAAAGGCAAGCTGGTTCAGCTAGGCCATTATTAGTATGCACAGAGTGTACATTCACAGGCAATAATACAGTGGGAATTCAGCTAGCCTGAGCATAGGCTGATGTGAAGCATATGATATTACTTATGTAGGCATGAAAGCAATCTGCTTTAATATCAGACACTTTAGTGCAAAGAATGTCAGGGTTACCAAAGGTTAAAGACAGGCCGCTGCATTTTTTTTGTTGCTTTTTTTTTTTTTTTCCCAGCATGAGCTGAAAAAATGTGGGACGACTCTTTCCAGTTTCAGTTTTTGGGGGGTGCCGAGTAAAATGGTAATAAATGAAGCAAGTTAAAAACAACAGCAAGGTAAAAAGCAAAAGGCGGAATGTGCCACAAAGCATAATACACAGGGAAAAAGAAGAGCGTGAGAAGCGGCCGACTGCCGCTCAGCTGCTGTCGGTAAGCGTTGCCCCTGACGTCATTTGCAGGGTTTGAGAAGCGTCCCATTGAGCCAGCGTCTTCCAGGAGCGCTGGACGGAGGCAGAGAGCCTCAGAGGCCGCATTCCCACCCAGCCGTGCCACCCGCCACCCCTTGGTTTCTCGTGCCGACGCTGGGAGCCGCAGATCTCCGTGTCGCCCTGCCGTCGCGCACCCCCGAGTGTCCGGCCTGCCAGGAGAGGGACAGTGTGCTGCCTTTCCCTTACCGGGAGCTGGACGCTCCGCCACACTGCTCGGCCACGGTGTCAGCCAGAGCACCCCACGTGCTTGGCGGGCTGCCGGATCCGGCCCCTCGGTACCGCGCTGGCCCCTGGTCCCGCAGCCCTCGCTTGCATTCCGCCGCCAACAGCTGCTGCAGCACTTTGAACTTTCACTTTTCCTTTGCTAAAATTAAAAACCAGGCACATCACCAAGCTCAGAGCTCCCAAAATCTCAGGTGGGAAGCATTACTGAGAACAGAAGCCAGGCGGACTGTTTTTCAGAGGTTGATTGCTTTTTCAGAGTGTATTAGCATCTATTTTTTTTCCCCAGCATTGGAATCCTTGGGTATTGGGGAGCCTCAGCAAAGAGGGAACTCTTATGCTGGGGCATAAGGAGCCGAGACAAAGAATAAAAAGGAGCAGAAAATGAAGATGTTTCTCGCATTTTTCTCAAAAGCATAATTTTGTTTCTATTTGATCCCATGTGTTATAAAAGATAAAAATTGGAAATATCGAGGAGAAATAATGCAAGCCATTGTGAAACCATTTGCTTTCATAACCTACTGTGAAGTAACTAAATCCCCTTTCTATACCCCTTTTCTCAGGCTGCTGCTACCTGTCTGTTAGTCCTCCTGCAGAACTGTGCCTATAGTTGACAGTTTATGACACATGCAAAGAAAGAAAGAAAGAAAGAGAATGAAAGAAAGAGAGAGAGAGAGAGAGAGAGAAGGAAGGGGGGAGCATGCAGTGAAAGGAAGACAGATGGGCTATCAGTTATGTATATTGTGACCCACCTGCCAATCACAGCCCCATGGGAATGTGGCATAATAAATACTGAAAAATGGAAAGTAGGAATTAAACTTAAAAAAAAAAACAAACCAACAACCAAACATATTGAACAAAGTAAATTGTCTGGAAGGGAGAAGTGTAATAAAGATTTTTTAGGAGCATATAAATCAAAATTTCAAAAGAAATTTGCCAAATGGGGTCTCAGCTCATGTGCAGTCAGTGGCAGGAGGGTGTAGATTGTGGATCTAGAGAGGATGATTGCCAGCACGCCTAGGTATGAGGGGGTTGATTCAATAAATATTCATGATGGCAGCACGTATGCTCTAAGCACAGACCCTACCCCAGCAAACCCAGTTTGGCTGAACTTCACTCCCCACCCCCCAGGAGCCTCTGCATGTTCTTGCATTGCCCTCAGCTGAGTCTCACTGCTTTTTGTGGTTGTGTGTGTGTGTGCGCACATGTGTGCGTGTGCAGATGTATGAGCCCAGCCCCTGCAGACCAGACCTGACTTACTCCTCCTTAGCCCCATCTCATTTCCTGCCCTCCCAGAGCTCGGCAGTAAGCTCAGTTGTGGGACCTCCGGCTCACCACGACCACTCAATCTCACTGAGTGAAAAATCCTTCCTCCTAAGATCAGGAGTAATCAAAACCCATTCGTCCGACACCGAGTAAGTGTCTCCTGAAAAACCTTGCTTCCCTTCGCAAGCAACGTGAAGTCCAGAGGATCATACTTTGCTTCTGTTATCCATCTCCTTCACTCCAGCCCTGAAGGTGTTTCTACAACTTCATGGAAATCCCATCCGCTCTCCAACCACATGCTTCTCTAGAGTCCAGAGTCTAGTCTTCCTGATAATTCTGCATTATGTGGATATTTGCTACACAAAGAATCCCCATCCTGCACATAGACCTGTGGAAAAACATATGTTTTCACCTTGGTCAGGGACCATTGTGCATTCAGAGACACCAGCATCTGCCTACCTCTTTGCTGTAAAATCTCACATCGGTCCATGGAGGTGACTCTTCCCTGCAAAATCCTCTCACACAAGGATGGGGCTACAGTGGCAGAAACATTCTGTTTTCCTTTTCTGCTCCCCTTTCCCATCTCTGAATTCATACTCATCCTCTGCTTTCTGTCCCCTTCCTGTCACTGAAGTCCTTCTCCCTCTCCTCCTTTCGCCTCTCATCCATTTATTCCCCTGTCAGAGAGATATGCAAATGAACTCTAATTCTAATTTAAGGGCCTCTTTGATGTAGGCTCTCTCTAACCAGAAAAAAAAATCTAACAGTATCTGAGCTAGTTTCTGCTCTGACCTTTTCACTGCTTTTAACCTTAAGAATTCTTTGTCTTCACATCACAGGCAGGGAGACAAGGCTGTGGTTATTTAACTGTTTTTAACAAAATGTGAACTGAGGTGATTACCTAAGAGAAAATATTAGCAGAAAGGTTTTCTTATCTTTCTGAGCAAGGAAAAAACCAAAACCTTCCAAATGAAGAGAAGTGTGTGGTTGGAGAATGCTTTTGCCATTACTGGGTATTCACACCACGTGTCGGGGGACTGGCTGGGTGTTGGCAGCATCTAATGGAGCTCAGGAACCAGCAAGATGGAGGTGGTCTCAGCATGGTGCTCCACCTGGGCAAGTATCATCCAGCTGAGCAGTGGCGGGCAAACCCACCTCTGGTGACATCTTGTCAAGGGTTTCTTAATCCATCAGCTCTAAGTTCCCACCTAGAAACAAATATCTACGCTTGTTCTCATGCTCATTCAACATCTCTTTCCTCACAATCTTTGCTATTTGTTATTTTGCCTAGTTACATTTTAGCCCCAAATGTTACTAATAGGCAAATCTAAAATTTTGAGGGTTTTCACTAATTCTGCACAAACCCTTGATCCAAAATTAGTAGAGCAAAACCAGCTGAGTTAAATATATCTCTGAACTACTTACTCTAGGATATGCCCACACACGAAGATGGTCCCCACTTCCAGCAATGCACTGGGGTCCTGACTTTGCCATGTGGTTTGAATAGTTAGATGAGAAATTGGCTAGTTGGCTTTTGTGGACAGTCCCTCCACAGACTTCCACCCTTAAAAACAAGGACCTAAATATCAACTGTTCCATAGTAGTGATAATGTTTAATACATGTGAAATCGGAGAGCCAAATACATCCTACAGCAAACACATGAGACAACCACAGAAATTGTTTTCCCCTGCAAAAGGAATAGCTCAAACCTCATGGAAATCAATGGTCTTGGAGAAGATTGACAGAGTCAGATATGGAAATTGGAGAATTTTACTGAAAAGTGGTTGCAGGAGCATAAATATAAAGGGTATATGTACCTTTGCAGGCTGTAAACACTGAGGATGAAATTATATATGGGCTACTTGAGTGAGGTGTGTTTTCTAACAAGACAGAAATAGACACTCAAAGTGAGCATCAGTTGAAAGCACTGGGGCTGTGGAATAGCTTTTCAAAGGAAGGATGGATTTAACAGGCTGCTGTTTTCCCTGTACACAGCACACAGGCTTCGGAGGTCAAAGTTGTGTGGGTTGCAAAGTAACTTTTCAAAACATGAAGGTCAATTAATTCATTCTGTGACGCACTTTGAAAATAGAGTTGCAAATATTGCTGTGCTTGCCACCAACTTGTGGCTCTCCCCCACTTCATGTAGTTCACGAATTATCATTTCTCTTTGCTTGATCTTTTATACATAATCTGACATTGCAACAGGAAGTGAGACCTCCTCATCCTGCGTCCGTCGGCAGAGAGGGTGCGCGCTCCCATCTTCACCCTGCCTCACAGCAGGTCTTTCTTGATCAGTCACTTCAGTGTATGTCAGTTATGCCAGCGTGTCTCTGATGAGACAGGCAGATTATTGCATCTAGGGAAAAGGCAGCCCATAAAAAATACTCACCAGTGCTCCACAAGCCAATGGTTTCCCTATTGAAGCAGAGTGATTTACGGGTGATGTGTGCAGCCTGGAAGATTAATCTAAGTATCAGCCTGACAGTTTTCACACTGGATAAGAATAAAATTGATGGATGAAAAAATATAAAAATATGTGCTGCATGTTTAATATATTTTCAATCTTTCCAAAAATGTATGTAGGAAATCTATATGCTCCTTCCTTGGAAGAAAGATACGATTTGATCCTTCTCTAAACTACCAGTACTGCAAACAGACATCAAGATGGACACCATAGATGCATAACTCAATTAATACTACTGCTGGGACCTCAGGGACTGATGCAGGAGGTGAGGTCACATCCAATCCCACATCTCTATGATTCTACAATTAAATCATAATGATGGGGAGACAGTACCAGGTGTGATCCTCCAAAGGTACTTAAAATACGAAGTCTTAGGACTTAGGAAACAACCCTGGGGCGGGGGGGGAAGATGGCTTGTCAGTTATCAGACCTTTACATTAAAAAATGCTTTCACTGAAGGAGGGTGTGAAAGTAACAGAGGAACAGGAAAAAACATTTACAGTGCTAATACAGCGGTAGGCTAATATGGCAAACCCAGTGACACCAGGGGCTGCAGATGAAAAAGTACAATAGATCTTGGGACAGATGAGTCACTCTGTCACATCTACGCTTCATTTTCAGGAAACAAGAGGAAAAGACTGCACTTCAGATTTTATTGACTCTGCAGTCCATGCACTGCCTCTGCTTCGCAGAGCAACGCTTCCTTTTGCAGGTCCTCAACCAACCGCTGCCACGCGTTGAAGAGCACGGGTTACCACACAGGCTATCCCACCTGAGATGTGTGCCCACCCCAGCTTGGGTTCGCCTACACCGTCAGCCCGGAGGCTGCCCATAAATCCCACTGTGAGGGGCGTACCGCCAGCCAGTTAAGACACAAAAGCTCAGGCATGTCCGGAGCGTGCTTTTTGGAGCACAGAGGGTTCTGCAGGTATATGCCTAGCAATATAGCTTCGTGCCACTCAGACCTCGGATCATCCACAGCCGTGCCTCTGCAGCCGTAAGGCTTTTTTTGGGTGAGAAGCCGGGCAAGCAGGAGCCAGAATATCCCACGTTCACAGTCACTTCCGAGCCCACTTTTTCCCAGTAGCATGGGTATAGTCTTCACGAACTCCAAACAGAAGATCCCCTGGACAAAAATAGCCTTGGGATCTTTGTGTGGGCTATTGGCTGGTTTTTAGTTTGCTGTTTCCTTTTGCTTTCTGTTTTCTGCAGAGCTAATTATTAATTTTTAACTTCCAGAAAGTAGATTGGACAAGACACAGTTCGCTGCAGGAACCGTGGGCAAGGCAGATTGCATTCTTGATTGCAAAGATGTTATTAGGTTGAAATAACAGTGACTCAAAAAGCAGAAACATTCAGACAACCTTCCACATGTTATCTAATTGTGTGTACTATTTTTGCAAAGGCAGTGAAGGGAGAAGAAAATGCACTTCCTGGGAAAGGTAATCAATATTTTATGAAAGTGAAAACTTTTTCCACATCCAAAACTGGAAAACTATAAAATTATTTTCAAAAATATTCTTAGGGGAAACATTATTCATATTTTTACAATTTGGACAGTACTCAAAATGAAGGTTGAACAGGTAATTTGTAATTTTAATCCTCCTCTCTCCCCTTTTTCCTCTTTCTCTTTTCTTCTCTTTTTTCTCCATTCTGTTGATTATAGAACAAAAGAGAAAACAGGAGTTAAAAGAGGCAAGTAAGCATTGATCGGCTGAAGGAAACACTGAACACCTCATTTCATTAAAAAAGGTAATCTTAAAATCTCATTCTCATCATTATAATTTTGCCCTCTCTTCAGGCCTGATTCTGCAACTTTCTTCATATGCACCAAGTTTAAACTGCTTGTCCTTGACTCAAAAGCCCTGTGAGATGCTGTCGTGGTTTAGCCCCAGTCAGCAACTAAGCACCACGCAGCCGCTCACTCACTCCCCCTCCCGCAGTGGGACGGGGGAGAGAATTGGGAAAAAAAAAACTCGTGCGTTGAGATAAACACGGTTTAATAGGACAGAAAGAAAGAAGGGAACAACAATGATAATACCAACAAAGGAATGTACAAGAACAAGTGATGCCCAATACAGCAATTGCTCACCACCCGGCGATCGACAGCCCGTCCCCGAGCAGTGATTTCCACACCCCGGCCAACTCCAGTTTATGTGCTGGGCATGATGTATGGTATGGAACATCCCTTTGGCCAGCCTGGGTCAGCTGTCCTGGCTGTGTCCCCTCCCAGCTCCCCGGGCACCCCCAGCCTGCTCGCTGGCAGGGCAGCACGAGAAGTTGGACAGTCCTTGACTGCTCAGCAACAACCCAACACATCAGCACCTTATCAACAGTTTCTCATCCCAAATCCAAAACACATCCTCACACTGCCTTCTGTGAAGAAAACCAGCTCTATCCTGGCTGAAACCAGGACAGATGCCAATCCAGCCTTCAGCCCATTTCCTCGGAGGAGGAGCAAGGCACCGTTCTGTAAAGAAAGCTCAACAAAAATGAGAGATCTCACCAAAAGCATTTCAACTGCATCAGGGCAGAAATTACGTGGCCCACAACGAACTGCCTTATCTTCCCTCCTCTGCCAGTGATGTTAACTTTATTCCGTTTGCTTTATTTTCCCATTCACCCTTCAATGTTTTTCCAGCGCACCCCCTTATGCGTGAAATAGCCTCCCTCACTTTGATAAACTGCTGTGCCTTCCTCCTTCGCTTCTTCCCCGTGTTTGTAAGCGAACTAACCAAACCCTCAGGAACCCAGCTTTTTTCCATCCTTGCATAACTACGTTACTTGTTCCTTCTGTATCTGCTGTCTTTGCCTTCACAGCTCTTCCAAGCTGGCTCTCCCATGCAGCTTGCTGAGTTGTCTTTTGCTATTGATCCATGCAGCCTTTTGGTGGCTGGACCATGATAATTTGTAAGGTCTTGGAGGTTTGCTTCAATATCGCACTGAGCCAAGTACATCCTGTGTAACTAAAAGAACCCCATCGAATTCATATGTGGGGCTTATTATTAATATGACTGTCCTAAAAAATTGCAGTGAAAGATTAAAAGGAAACATAATTTTTTCCCATTTTCCCAGCTTCCTTACTTTGTACATTTAAAAATTGTTTGTCTCAGCTTTATGGCACTCTCGGAAGCAGGCTTCCCTTCCCTCGGTAGTTTTAAACGAAAGAGTAGTAGTAGAGCTAAGCCAGAATGAAAACAGGCCATGGGCAGCATGTGTAAAGAAACGTACAGGAAAAGGAGACCTGCACCAGTATGGTCAGGGTTTCTGGAAAAACAGCAGTTCTGTTATTCTGCAAATAAGTGAATCTGGAAGAAAAAGGTGCTTGGCAGCCGGTAGGTTTGAAATTCACCCCAATCTAGTTGGCACATTTCTCTCAATAAATACTACAGTAACCGTCGGCACCAGCAGCGTTATGCACGCAGGTAACTTCGGTGGAACCGCGGGGGTAAGCCGAGTTGCTGCGACAGGCTTCGTCTGCCCCGAGTCCCCAGCACCTGGAGCGGGGCAGCGCTGCCCGGCAGGCACACAGCCATGCCCGTCCTGGTTTGCTTGGCTTTGTGAAGCCAGATCAGAGCGATGGGAGCTCCAGTGGGCTTTGCTCCTTCCCACCCAGCAAAGCTCCCTCCGTTCACAGCTTATAGAGTGTGACAGAAGTATGCCTTAAGTCCCCGGCTGAAGGATTAAAGCTTTGCAAACCTCTTAAAATCAGCCAGACGGCTCGAGCACTCATTAAAGATTTCACCTCATTTCAAGCCTGGGTGCTCCCCAAAACTGGACTAGCAAAAACATGCATAAAGGAAATCTTTTCATCTCACTGTAATAGAGGGGAGGCCTGTTCTGACTGCAGAAATTACTGGCACTACCTTGAAAAGTACAGGAGAAACGTAATGGGACATTTGCAGCAACTTGCACGAGGTGCAAGTACCGAGGTGATTGCTATGTCCTGTACTGCACACTGGGGAAATAACAGAAAAGGCTCTGAGCTTGTAAAGCTGAGCTGGTTTCCTAGTAGGAAAGCAAATATAGCACTTCAAGTGCAGCTAGCACCATACCCAGGTACCTATAGACTGATTGCACCACACCTTCTCCAAACACTTCCTCCCTGCAGACCTCTCCCAGCTTGATGCAAACTGCTGAACATTTTCTTCTAACAACTTTTATTGGCTTGATTTGTGTGCCACCGCCTGCTGACTGACCACAGCCAGAGCTGGCCGGAGCATGGCTTAACCTAAGGTGTGTCCCTAGTGCCTGGCGCGGTGGTCCTGGCAGACCCGCGAGGCTCGGCACGTGCTGTGGAGCTGCCACAGATCCCCTTTCTTCCCCCGGAAATCAAAGCGTCCCCAGATGCAGTAACAGATGCGGGCACAGCACTTCCAACGCGCTGGTCCCTTGGCCCTTTCCCTGGCTCTACTGAGCTTGAGCTGACAGTGGGGAATTCGTTTCTGCCCTTTTGCCAAATTCACCCCTGGAGGGTACAGAGATTGCCTTGGCACCTGGTGTTGCTCCTGCCTTTAGTGCTGGCCGTGGGCACATGTTCGCGTCACCTGCACCATGCCAGCACCCTGGCATTTCTAGGGTGCTGCCTGCTTCTCACCACCTTTCATTTGTCTTTGGTTTTACTTCTGCAGCTGTCCTGTTGTTGCCTGGTGTCACCCACATCCCGCAGAAGGTGGGACTGCTGCTGCCCGTCCTCTCCTCGGGCTCTTAACCAGCAGCTGCTGCCAGCGCTGCTCCTCAGGGCTTCTTCCTGCTGCCAGAGAGCTGCTGGTTTAGCCTGTTGTTTTCTTACCTGCCTCCACCCCGTTCATCTTCCCCACGCTGGTCAACAGCAAATCTGCCTTCTACCGGGCGAGTGCTTTGCCCTGTGGAAGCATGCTGTGCTGGGCCAACCTCACGGTCACCTAGGCTGTTCACCTTCCAAAAACTAATAATCTACTGTCATACTTTCACCCTTAAAAGATATGGGAAAAGAGAGGTTTTATGAGATGAAAAGTTTTTAAGAGATGGAAAAGAACAGTTTTTGGCTTTTTCTCGGAGATGAAGCAGCATCCCAGAGAGCCTTGAACCACCCCCAGTACACTGTCGACTGGACATTTACTCCCTGACCCAATAACACAGACCTTGCGTACTTGAACTATGCCTTTATCTTCAAGAGGGGAAGAAATTGGTCTAGCTCTTCAGGTCAGGTGTTTGGGGGCACTTTTTACTGTCTAGTCTACTGTAAAAGTACTAAATCTTGTACACACTACTTATCTCCTGCCTGGTTAACAAGATTGATTGATTTGTTCATGAAAGGCAGGTCCTGCTTGACCAA
>NW_010523009.1:0-213 GCF_000687285.1 Phaethon lepturus
TGCTCACCTGTAACGAGGACCCACAGATAAGGGCTGGCTGGTGCCTCCGCCTCGTGCCGTGCGTCAAGGAGGGTGTCTGGCTTGGTGCTGCTGGCTCCGGCGAGCTCCCAGTGGCCAGTGAGGCTCTGCCCCGTGAAGAAAACCTGCCAGATGGTGAGAAGAAACGGGAGCTGGCTGGCTACAAGCAACCCGCACCCCTTGGGAGGCCCGTGT
>NW_010523010.1:0-5764 GCF_000687285.1 Phaethon lepturus
CAAGAGGGTGGTCAAACACTGGAACAGGCTCTGCTAGACTTCATCAACATCTCTTCCTCGCTCAGCAACCATGGTTGACATCCAGGTGCTGTCTGATACTCCTCTCCCAGTAACACTTGCTCACTCACCTGGATCACATTCAACTTGCACAGCCAGTGGGACTAATCTTGCCCAAAGCCAGGCTCGTTAAGTCAAAGGTTTTGTGCAACAGGAGGCATGAGTCGCGCCTCAAATAGGTTTCCCCCACTGCCACCTCACTTTCACGATTGCTTTAAGCTGATCTAGGCTCCAAATAACACGGCCAAAAACATTTCCCAAGCAGTAGTGATCCACAAATGGTCACGCTAGCACAAGAAGAGGTGGGAACAGAGCCGCGGAAGACATCTCTTTCTGGTGGGAGCCTACCTAGTGACACAGGACAGGCCGCTCTGTGAGCCAGGGAACTACGGAAACCTGTTTTTCCCATCATTTTTATTCTCTGCTCTCATAGCTGTATCACAGCTCACCCACCAGTGAGGCAACCAGTTCTCCTCCACCTCTTTTGCTCCCTTACTTTGCAAGACCCTCTCTGCCTCCCATGCCCCATTGCCAGGGTCCACAGTCAGGCAATCAAAATGAAATTACTGCTGAGCTCAAAAGTCTGCCCTTCCCCAAATGTCACCAGCCACTAAACATCAAAACTTGGTGGAAAACTTATTTTTAATCAAAATTTGGTTGGAGTTGGCTCATGCACTCAAAATCTGTGAGGAAGCGGCAGACTAACAGATGACACTGCTGCACAAGCCTCATTTCTTTAGGAAGCCAGGCTAAAAATGGAACCAGCGATCACCACCATCATCTATGTTTAGACCCAATATTCTAAACAATTCCTTCCTTTGCAGTTCGTTCTTCCCCCCCCCCCGAAACTATCTTTGGCAGAAGAATTAAACAGCTGCCATCGAAAGCAGGAATTGAGTTAAAAGATGAAGAGATGCAGTGCTGGTAGCAAAGGAGACACACCAGCTGGATGCCTTCCAGGTCACTGCAGCCCATCAGTCTCCTGAAGAGGACAACCCAGCAGATCTCAGCGGCACAGTTTGCTTTTTTCCCACATATGCAAAAATACTAACTCCTATACAGGTAATCGTTTCACGCTATAAGCTATACAAATTGTTTTTAAAAACGTTTGCCAATCAGATTAATAGGTTCAAAAAAAAAAAGAAAAAAGCATACAGAAAGACTTTTCATGGGGAAAGCATTCCACTTGAGATTTCACTTGTCTTCCTGTGCCAAATTGGCAAGAAAACTGTATAATTACAGCGCTTTTGCAAACAAAATTAATTTATTGCAAGTCTGTACATGGTCACCCCTACATACGTGTATTTTATAGAAAATGGAGAGAAAGGACGGGAGGTCATAGTTTTATTCCACCCCACAGTTAAACCACTCTCCCAAAAAAGGAGTATTTTTAAATAATATCACTGCATGTTGCCACAGACCATAGTCCTCTCTTCCATTCTGAAAGACAGACAAACATCACAGCTGTCTGCTTTGGGGACACTGACAGCCGAGCCACGGAGAGCACGGAAAGCCATCCCTCGGCTCTGTGCTCCCACGTGGGGACCGGGACGCAGGCTGCCCGGGACTGGCATCAAAACACGATATGCACTCGGTTAGGATCTAGAGGAAGAGCTACTATGTATGTCATTAAGCATAAAATTTTGTGTTCTAAAGTATTTGATGAGGAGGCCCAAGCTCAATCTATATTTTAGTCTGAAAAATGATACAACCAAACAGCGATAGGACGAGAGGAAATGGCCTCAAGTTGCACCAGGGGAGGTTTAAACTGGATATGAGGAAAAATTTCTTTACTGAGAGTGGTCGAGCATTGGCACAGGCTGCCCAGGGAGGTGGTGGAGTCACCATCTCTGGGGGTGTTCAAACAACGTGTAGACGTGGTACTTTGGGACATGGTTTAGTGGGCATGGGGGTGGTGGGTTGATGGTTGGACTTGATGATCTTAGAGGTCTTTTCCAACCTTAATGATCTGTGATTCTATGAAATACATGTATCACAAAAATCAATTATCCAAAAAAGCCATGTTGTTGTATACTAAAGGTTTCCTTCCCTTCGTTATACCAGCATACCAGTTTCATTAAGATATGCAACCAGCTTCCAAGAATCCTCTGTTGTTTTCACAAATGTTCATTCTGTGTATCCTCATTTTCAGTTGTTTTCCCTGTCATATTCAATACATCTCATGTTCATAAATTATAGACTTGCCTGATTTTCCTAACATTACCCGAGTCTACAGTAATGCAGGAACCTAAAAGAGGCGGGAGAGGTCCAAGTACCGGATGTTGAGGCTTTTTTTAAGATACTAAGGACACATACTGGGACTTTTTTAAGATGCTAACAAGGCTAAGGCACCTACCTCCCCCCAGGCTGAGCTGGCCACCTTCCTTTCCCTTAGTCTCCCTCCAAAATTTAACCCCTAGCAACTTACAGTTGAGGTGCTGAAGAGATGAAGATCCACGTGTGTGGTCCCCGGACCTGCTGGCGCAGGATCAGACCTCACAGCGTACGCTCCAAAATTGTGCTGAATAATTTTAGTACATCAAACCATACAGACCCCCTATTTCCCAGCGACACGAGACACGTCCCTATTCGCTCAAGAGTCACAATCCAGATTTTTTTTTGGAAACGAGATGAGATCCATCTGTAACACCATGATCATTGAAGAAATTACTGGCGCAGTGACTTTTTTAGCTGGCAGATACGCAGATACACTTCTTATAAGTGAATTCCTTCCAAATTCTCATATTAATTTTATTATTGTCTAGGACACGGTAATGCTACCAACACAACCATAATTTAGAGCAACAAACGTCAAAAACGTTCCCTTTCTTTCTTCAGGCATATGATAAGCTTGTTAGCTGCACTGCAATTAAAACACGCGTGTGGAGTTAAACACGTTTGCGACAAAGCCACGCAGCAGAAGCTTCATAGCTGCCACGCTGATGAGCTTCTATCTAATTATTCATGTTCTTTTCCCAGTGCTAAGAGGCTTTGTTTGAATTGTTTCGGGGGTTTTTAAGTCATCTTATATGTACTTCCCTGGTGGCTCTCTTAGGAGGGGAAAAAAACCTATCTTTAAGAGGATTTTAAATTATTTTAATCTGAAAAGCGCAATAAACATTTCCCACTATACAGGAAGAACAATCTGTTGTTGTTCGTACATTAATCCTGGCAAGCACTTGAAGGGCAGAAGCACAATGGGGTGAAATTGTTACAGATAGCCTCGGGGTTATTCCAATACTTGAACAACCAGAATAACGGGGTGGAATTAAAAACGGAGGCCAAAGTGGAGGAAACATGCCCTGCGATAAGACCACAGCGCTTAAAAAGAGGAACATAAAACTACTGAAGAAGACACAGTTGTAGGAATTAAAAATGAGCCTTGTGGAAGCGTAAGAAATATTTGCTAGCCCAGACAGAAAACCATCCATCCTTTTCCACTCCAAAAAAATAATAATCAGCAGGCAAATTATCTTTCTTCCATTTGGACAAGGAAAATTTCACAAGGTTACTGTAGAGAACAACGCAGGACTGGCAAGATGGAAGAGAGGACAGATAATCTAATAGGCCTTTTCTATCTAACTTTTATGATTCTTATGAAAAATGACCTGAATAAGTGAAGTTATTTGCCCTTGTCCTCTTTGTTCATATTGAATTTAGTCATAAGGGAAATCCTGCCAAGGATAGTATGTTTTACTCAATTTACTATCCTTTGTGATTGCTCTGTAAATTATTAGATACGTGATGGAAAAGGTTATGGGGTTTTGGGGTGGGCTTTTTTTGCGATAGAAGAAGAAGGAACACCTCAAATTCTCCCAGAAAAAATTAAGACAACAGGAACTGATGAAATTTTCTGTAGAGAATGCTTACCTCTTAGTCCATGTTCAGAGGATTACATTAAATCCAAATGCGATAGAATTTAAAAAAAAAAAAAAAAAAAAAAGTAATTGAGTATTGACCAAACGGACTCTTAAAACTTTTCAGTTCCAATTAGGTCACAAATACCACTGGAGTCAGACGCCCCATCCATCTATCTGGTGCACAGACTCTGTAATTGCGAGGGGCTGAGGCTTCGCTGCGAAGGCGCGGTGTTTTATTAGCCTGCTCCTTTTGGACTCCCGCTGTTCATCACAGGGTTAAGACTGCTCCCGTTATTACAGCAAAAACGCAAGAAATAAGAACCTGCTCTCTCAGCGTTTGCATTTGTGGTAGCTGACTGACAGCACACCTATCCTTACCTCGCGCCGCGGACTTCTTCCACGAAATACACGGCTAGTCCCAACCTCTGCGCGGACAAAACGCGGGTCCCGCCTAGTCCAGGCTCAGAACTATAAATAACGGGCAGGGAATTACAGTAAAACCCAGGTGCAGCCGCTCACAAGCACCACCGATCGATTCTTTTAGACTTGAACACGCTGAGGTTGTTTCTAAAGCTGTAAAGGCGAACCACAATTATGCAGGATCCGTTAAGTCTCGGGAACGCGTTCCCTGCACAAGCGGTGCCCTAAGATTCCAGCAAGTTTTTGACATTTCCCTCTTACCGTTCAATCCCTACCCCAAAACAAGAGACTGGGAACGAGCAGCTGCACGCTATTGTCATAAGCGGCGTCAAAAATGCCGAGCAAATGAGTAACACATGTCTGTGAAGCAGAGCCTTTTCCTGGGCTGACCTCGGAGGCTGAACGGCTGCCCCTTTCCTGACAAAAAGATTGCAAAGCGGAAAAACATCCCGACTACCGCTACGCAATCGCGCGGGTAAGACACCGCGTCCCTTTCGGCATAAAGAATGAACATCGTGTGTCAGAGATAAGATCGGCGCCAACTGCGGTAAGCACAGCTCAGCTCCTTAAATACTCCCATTTCTCAGAAGGTTCCTTAAAAGCTGAATGGGCTCCCACGGAGCGGGTCTCCGTTACCTCACAGACAGGCATTTCATATTTTAATTTTTTTTTTTTTTTTATGGGGGATTTGCTAAATCACTGCTGCTACAGAATCCCCCACGGATTTGTTCAGGCTGTTCTAGGAACGAATACTGGGAGACAAAGTCAGAGCAGAAGCCCTGATCCACCCACAGGTTTCCCGAGGCTGGATTTTTGTTGTCATCGAAAAGATGGACATGCTCCTCTCCAGCTGTGTCAGACATTAGCATCAAAAGGCCTAGAAATTATACATGCTATTCCTTAACCTCTTTCACAGCAAGTTCCTCCGGACCCTTTACTTTGGACTAAATTATACACACTTACAAAAACTGTCTAAGACACATTCCAATTACAAGTCTAATTATACTTTTCTAACTGTTGCCTGACCGACTCAGTCTGAAATCAAACCACGCTCTTTTCTTTTATTCCGTATTAAATTGGGCTGAAAGGCTTTCTAGAGTTCTGTACAGCTCAGAAGAAGATAAATGTAAGCATCTGAAGACTCAGCAGATGAAAGGCCAAGTCAGCACAGAAGAGCTTTCCAAGCGTACATGAGAAGGACCTGTCGAGTATTTAACGAATCTTAGACGCCGCTACCCTCCCTAAGGGGATGCAGGAAGGAAAAGGGCGAAAGCACGTACCTTTCTCCCCTCTCCTCTTCATCCTCCTGCATCTGTGCTTCCTCTCTTTGGACATCATATTTGGCTTGGTGGAAAGCACCGGCTGCTGCCTGCCTTCTCCCTGGAAAGAGGAGCCCGCACAGGTTCCTCACTCATCTCGGAACCGCT
>NW_010523010.1:5795-12517 GCF_000687285.1 Phaethon lepturus
TCTCTCCCAACCCTCCTGTAGATGCCAGCTTTGGACCTCATCCCGCTTCCCACCCACTATTCATCTAGCATCAGGCTCTGCCCTGTCACTCCACCCCGGTCAGTGCAAGCCAAAGCTCCTTCCCTGCCGTTCTCCTGCCGGAAAGACAGCTCCTGCGAAGTCTCCACTTGTTTCAAACCTGCCAGAAGTAGTTTTCTCTCCTTTACTGGGATTTCCTCAAAAAGGAGAGAGCGAGCACCCTGTGAACTTTTGTTTAGGAGTAACAAGGGGCTCACCATTGCTTTGTGTCTTTACGTGAATAGTAAGCGTTTCCAAAAAAGTGTCTCCATTCCAAGCTTTGGGAGAGTTTTTCAGCCAGTTTCCAGTTACAACCACATTATTACATCCATCACTCCTGATCTTGGGTCCTGTAATCCAAGTCAGCTATTTTACATTGCTGGGGGGTTTTTTTTGGAGACTCTGAACATACCTATAAAAAACTTGCAACTACAGATTAAGTCAATCATTACAATCAAAGATACGGGCATAAATGGCTTTAAAACAAGTTGGACCACTGTGCTCAAAGGACAGTAATCAATGGCTTAACATACAGTTGGCAGACAGGAGATGATATTTGGGCTAATGTTGTCCAAAAACTTCATCACATACTTGAACACCACCACCCTTCCTTCATCAGATTTGCAGATGTGACCAGTAGAGCTTAAACCAAAAGAGATCCTGAGAAATTTGAGGACTGAGCCAAGAGAAATCTCAAAGTTCAACAAGGAGAAGCATGAAGCTGCATACCTCCAGCAGAATAACCGTTAAATGAGGATGGGCTGGGAACATACCAGCTCAGTAGCAACCCTGCTGAAGGGGTTGTGTTTCAGCAGATACCATGATGAACGTGTACCAGCCATGTGCACTCAACTCTAATAAAGCAAACTCCACACTGAGCTACATTAGGAGGAATGTAGCTAGCAGGTCAAGAGAAATCCCTATTGTCCCCGACTTGGCACTGGTGAGTGGCACCCTTGTCCAAGAAAGACATTAAACAAACCAGCAAAACCCAGCCGAGAGCTACCAAGATGATCAGGGCATATAGCACAGGATTTATGAAAACAAGTTGCAGAAGCCGGGCTTGTTTCATCTGGCCAAGAGGATGCTAAGAACAATCTAAACCGCAGCCTGCAGCTACCTAAAGGACAGATACAAAGATGACAAAGATGACAGAGCAACAGCACTGTGAGGTGACCTCTGCAGTAGCCTCTTCTCAGGCACCCCAGAGCATCGTGCCCAATATGCTCAGGATCAGTCTTGAGTATCAGATTAAATCCAGGAAGGAAAGAATCCCCTTCCCTTTTCCTCTGCTGCGTGAGCTGTGCTCAAGTGAACCTTCAGCAATGCCCCATCAAAGCAAACTCGGCAATTAATACCCTCTTCTCTCCCATCATTTACTTTTGATAGAGTTTAGCCCATAAGGACTGAAAGCGTGTATTTAGCTCACTACTCTGAATTTGCGCCATCTAATTTACTCATAATTAGCACAGATGACCTAATATTCCTTTCTGACCTTAATTTCCACAAAACCCATCAAATTAATTCTTCTTTTGGACGGGTACGCAGACTACAAAAGCTCGAGTCATTACGATTCCTATCCGGTTCCATGCTGGTGTAAATGAGAGAATCAAACCCTTAAATTCCCGAAGAACTTGTAAGCAGCGTTGCATTAATGGAGCTCCTGGAACAACCACATCTCTGCGAAGAAGAATGTCAACCACTTGTACGGCAGCCTTTGAAGTACCTCTCCACAGAGGAAACAAGCCATCAGCCTAGACAAATTCACCAGCTGGGTTTTGATGGTTAGATGGAGCACATGACAAACAGATCTGTACGCTGCATTTCAAACAGACACCGAAATTGTTTTCTGCTCCACAGCTCATACTCCTAGAAATCGCTGGTGTCAATAAAGCGGAACGGCACCCGACTATTTTGCCTTCTGCGGTTGCTGTTATTGCTGCTGCTTAAGAAAAATACTCACCTTCTGACAAAGCGTGGGGCTTTTACGCAGCCTTGTATTCTTGACCTCAGTCCTACTGCTGTCCTGCTCAGCTCTCCACTCACATGGCTATTATAAAAACCTTAAAAGTAGGTACATACACATTTGGGGATGCAAAACATTTACTGCAAAATCCAAGTGCAAAGAGAGCACACACAGATCTGAGAAGAAAAAAAAAGCCTCTTTCATTCGCATGAGCTTGATGTTTATCTTCTACGCCTAAAAAGCTGAGACAGGTTCACACTTTTATCACAGAATCACAGAATCACTAAGGTTGGAAAGGACCTTCAAGATCATCAAGTCCAACCATTAATCCAGCGCCACCATGTCCCCTAAACCATGTCCTGAAGCGCCACATCCACACGTTTCTTGAACACTTCCAGAGATGGTGACTCCACCACCTCCCTGGGCAGCCTGTTCCAATGCCTGACCACTCTCTCGGTGAAGAAATTTTTCCTAATATCCAATCTAAACCTCCCCTGGCGCAACTTGAGGCCATTTCCTCTTGTCCTATCGCTAGTTAGGATTGTTTATTTTACAAGTTATGTACCCTTTAGTTTTCTAAAACAAAAGTCCAAAAGCATTGAAGATATTTTTAGTGGGCATGGTGGTGTTGGGTTGATGGTTGGACTTAACGATCTTAAAGGTCTTTTCCAACCTGAAAGATTCTGTGATTCTGTGATCATCTACCTAATGTATGAGGGAGAAAAGGCTCATCCTACAGGTCCCGAGGATCTCAAACAGTCAGGTATCTGTGCCTGCTTACCTACAGGATCTTCCTACACAAGCGCCAGGACAGCACTCCTCACCGGTAGCTATCGTCACACACCTGTATGCATTGTGCAAAATTACAGTGGATAAAGTAGCGAGCAGGAGGACACCGATGGGTTCAGGGGCTGAACCGTCACAGGATGCAGCCCAGATCTTCCCTTGCCAGCGGGGATGAGGCAGGGCAGAAAAGAGATAGGACCACACGAACACTTGGAAAATCTAGCCTACAGCGACCAGAAACCACCCTGTCAATTCAAACCTGCTGTTAACATTGCAGTTTGTTTTGAAAGGGTTGTTTTTCTCAGGAACCCATCAAATGGAAAGTAGTTCTATTAATGTAAACACTTGTGCATCCCACACGGTATTAAACTGAATTCAAGTTTCCACGGGAAGCTTGACATTGGTTACTAGCACCATTATCACTGAAATGTACCATTCTGTTTCCTACATAATAAAAAATTAAAGAAAGACTCTCAAATTACTAATTAGATGTCATTGTTTAACTAAGTGTGCACAGAAACAGTGGCCAAAATAAAGGAGTTCTAATTTTAAAGAAAAGACAACAATTTACAACCAATATTTGAAGGATTGTACCAAGCAGGGAATACAAACTTCTTTTAGGAAAACAGAAACACAAAGAAATAGGCCAAGGTAGGCTGATTTTAAACCAAGGTAATGGCTTTAAACTAAAAGAGGGGAGATTTCAACTAGATCTAAGGAAGAAATTTTTGACGCTGAGGGTGGTGAGACACTGGCCCAGGTTGCCCAGAGAGGTGGTGGATGCCCCATCCCTGGAAACATCCCAGGTCAGGCTGGACGGGGCTCTGAGCAACCTGCTCGAGTTGGGGATGTCCCTGCTCATGGCAGGGGGTTGGACTAGATGTCCTTGAAAGGTCCCTTCCCACCCAAACCTGTCTATGAAAAAAAAAAAAACAAACACCCACACAACAACAAGTTTACAATCAAATGTTTTAAATCAGCAATCTGGAATCTTTGACTTAAAGACAATTAAAAACCAGCGATAAAATCAACTTGAGTCAAATTAATCTATCGCCTTAGTAAAGGGGTGCACTTCCAGCTTCACAGGCAATACTCCTCATCCCAGCTTTCCCCCCCAAAGCTTTTACTGTTTCTTTGTACCTACGTGACTCCTTTGCATACTGGGAAGGCTCTGAGGTGCAACGGGGGAAATGGAGCCATGCATCTGATCGCACTGCATCTGTTGTCTCACGCTGGCACAGGCTATTTTCAAGGATATAACAAATTTCATTGTTTTCTTTAACCAAAAACCAAGAAGATTCCATAAAAACTGAAAATTCAGCAGCATTCGCCCAAGGAAGTTCCTGCACATCACAAACCACCCGCTTCGTTAAGGCACAAGCATTGCATTTATGCCCAAGCATGACACAATCTACAGGTATAAAATAAACCCACGGGTACAGCAAATCAAGCCTAAAAGTTACAGGAATTTTGGTCTTATTTTCTAACACTTGTTCACGTTAAAGTCAGCACCTCAACGTGATGGAAACAGCCCGTTGTCCTGGCCGGTACCTCCTCCGCCGGGAGAGATGCCGTGGTCCTCCCGAAGCCCCAGCGTGCGTTTCCCTAACAGTCCTTGTTACGCTCCCACGCGAGCTATTTGTACGTCGTGACAGGCACAACTCTTGCTTCCCGTGTCCTGCAGCCATCTCACATGTGAAGGCTGTTTTTTTAGAAAAAAAAACCATCATTTTCTTAAATTACGGGGAAAACTAATCTCTCTCCAGAAAAAAATGAAGGTGCATCTGAATCTGAAGGAAAGATGAAGAGGACGCCAGAACAGCAGGCTTTGCTATACAGAACACATCTATAAAAGTAGGTAAAGGAAGACAGGCAAAAAATAATCACTTCCTCTCCCAGCAGCCAGACTCCCAGATCCCCTTTGCCAAATAAATAGGAAATTTTAAGAGAAATTGAATATTTAAAATGCATTATGGCTACTGCAGCCCTGTCTCATATAAAATACAATAAACCTAAAAATAGAAGCAGTCAAGCTTCCCTGACAAGGTTATTACTTAAGTGTTTGCAAGAGTCGTTTTTCATCCTTGATGTATTTCGCTAGGAAGAGGAATAACTTCTAATCTGCCCGCAAGAGCAGCATCACTCACGACCGCAGCCCGGAGAGGGGATGCAGAGGGAGGTCTGCGGCTGCAGCAAACCTTGAGGAGTTTTGTGAATCCCGCCCGTGCTGGCAGGACGGGAAGATGGGCCACATGGGGTGGAAGAGAGGAGGTATTCCAGGGAGACTTCTTGCTTTTGTCCCCCACAATTCCATCCTCTCGTATCTTAGGCTTACGGCCTCACCCTTATTCAGAAATTTCAAATATCAAGCTGCGCGTGCATAGGCAAACCCGAGGATGGAGGAGAGCTCAGCCTAAGGATCCTACCACCGCATTCGTTACCGTCTAAGAACATACTGAAATACAGCCAGAGGTGGGGTTAAAGCAACACAGATCCATTTTCAGGGTGGATGGCAGCTTCCTACTGTCTAGCACTTCCCCGTTTGTCCTGATAAGAACTAAGCATGGAAAGAACACCACAGTTTTAGCAGCTTCTTTAAAATTCTTCGTATTTCAATGCAAGACAACTGATTAGGCAAGTATAAGGGAGCATATGTATGGCCTAAATGCATCAAATACTGAGTAGTCTCACAACCCAAGTGATTATAGAAGGAAACCAACGTAAGGAAGGCAAAAACCATTTGAAATAGGACGGTAAATGCTAACATTCAACTCTACCACCCTTCCCCACCAAGAATGCAGTCACACACAGACTGTGTCTTTACGCAGAAATACAGCAGGAAAAATTAAACAGGGCGTAACAACAACAAACAGAATGAAAAAATAGTCCATTTAGATCCTCCTCCCACTATCGAATTCCTTTGATGGTGATTGTTGGCGTTAACATAAATCTGAAGTAGAAAAAGCCAGAAGATATAAGACGTAGCTTCCCTGCCACTTCTTAACTTTGCAGATACTTACTACGTACTCGAGGACTTCAGCGTAGTATAAAAATCAGTTCTTTCTTCAGTTCTCACCATTACTTTTAAGTGGCACCAATGCCAGAACCCAGAGCTACAAGGCCTTTTCTTCTGTACCTTCGATCCGTGCGAAGGTTTTATCTAAGAAGCCTAAAAACAGCCTCGCAAGGGAAATATCAATTGTTCCATATCAGGGATATGAAAAACAAATATCCAGACAGACTACAAGTCTTGTTTGAGTCATACAAAGAGGCAGCTTTGGTGTCATGTGCAGTCCACGCCTAGGTCCTTGCTTTTGTCTTTCACAGAATCACAGAATCACTAAGGTTGGAAAGAACCTTCAAGATCATCAAGTCCAACCATTAATCCAGCACCACCATGTCCCCTAAACCATGTCCTGAAGTGCCACGTCCACACGTTTTTTGAACAATTCCAGTGTTGGTGACTCCACCACCTCCCTGGGCAGCCTGTTCCAATGCCTGACCACTCTCTCGGTGAAGAAATGTTTCTTAATATCCAATCTAAACCTCCCCTGGCACAACTTGAGGCCATTTCCTCTTGTCCTATTGCTGGTTACTTGGGAGAAGAGACCAACACCCACCTCACCACAACCCCCTTTCAGGTAGGTGTAGAGAGCGATGAGGGCTCCTCTCAGCCTCCTCTTCTCCAGACTGAACACCCCCAGTTCCCTCAGCCGCTCCTCATCAGACTTGTGCTCCAGCCCCCTCCCCAGCTCCGTTGCCCTTCTCTGTACACGCTCCAGCACCTCAATGTCCTTCTTGTAGTGAGGGGCCCAACACTGAACACAGGATTCAAGGTGCGGCCTCACCAGTGCGGAGTACAGGGGCACCATCCCTGCCTGGCTCCTGCTGGCCTCACTATTTCTGATACAGG
>NW_010523011.1:0-27499 GCF_000687285.1 Phaethon lepturus
CGCCGGACCCCCAGCTTGGAGGGGTCCCTGATAGACCCCCTCCTGGGGTTGTCCCTGGTAGCCCCCAACCGTATGAAGGTCCCTAATACCCCTGAGGGGCAAGTTAATAGCTCCCGGGGGTGTCCCTAACAGCCTGCAGCCACTGAGGGTCTGGTAGCCCCCAACCCGGCCAGGCCGTAGCCAAGGAGTGGGACGGAGGGACCTGCCTCCCCTTGTGTCCCTGTGACCCAAAGCCAGGTCTGCCCGGGTGCTGCTCACACCTCCCCCGGGCACCAGCTGTCCCCCAGGATGGCCCCAGCATCTTGCTGGGGTCCAGGGTGGCCCTTGGGTGGGCGCTGGGAGCAGCGCCCATGGAGCAGTTACATCAGGAGGTCTGAGAGGCTGCGCCTTGAGTGAGGAGGCTGTGGGGAGCTGTGGGGGAAGCGACCTTTGCAATGACATGCAGTGGGAGGTTGAGCTCCTCAGAGCCCTGAAGGAACAGGATACCAACCGTTCAGCCCTAAATTATAAGTTTCGTAGGAACTGCTTCACCCTGAAATGCAGCAGCTGTTTGCCACTGCCCAGTGTTTTAGGGCGGGAGGCAAAGGAGGGTCCTGCGAGCATGGTGACAAGGGGACCATGGGGAGGGAAGATGCAGCGGTCTGCACTGGGATTTGGCTGGGGCAGTGACGATAACATCCTGTAGCCCGTCTGAAAATGCTGCATCCTTCGTAGGTGATGGTTTGTTTGCTGGAGAGATGCTTTGAGCAACATTATTGCTTTTTGCGGGCTATTTTGTCTGGTCCGGGCAGGTGAATCCCTTAGCAGGGACCCCAAAACCTCCTCCTTCAATACATGTGTACGTATGGGTGGGAGGACTTCTCTCCCCATCTGAGAAGTCTTTCATGCAACTCTCGACCCAACACAACCTTGCCAAGCTAAAGAGTCAAGCTGAAAGTGGAATGGCCCCTGTCCATCACACCCACACAGCTGGATGGAGTCTGCACCATACCTTCGCCACTCTCATAGCAGAGCTGTTTAACCCCTCCCATCTCATTATAGTAATACATTTATGATATCACCTTCGAATTTCCTGCCCTTAACAACCCCAGAAGGCGGGGAGGGAATGAAGCATTTTTGGAAAGTATTTAATGTTACTTCAAGAGGGCAGGAGGCAGTCGGAAAATAGATGGGTTGCAGGAACCCTGGGTGGACGGGGCTCTCTGCAGGACAGCCGAGGAAAAGGACCGCACCTAGCGAGAGGTGCGTGTTTGCCTTTCCTACCTGGGGCTGCAGCCCAGGTCTAGTGCCTATTGCCTCACTCCCTTGCTTGGAAAGTGAAATAGGGCTGTCGTTTACCGCCCGCTCATTTGCTAGATGTACTTGACTCCTTGCCCTCCTGAAGGGCTTGAAAAGCAGCCTGGGTGCTGTAAAACGACTCAGCCTATCTATTAATTTGAACATGCGCTGCAGGGACCTTGCTTAGCACAAAGCTGAAGGCCCCCAGACCTAGGGAGGGAAGATGAAGGTCCCCACAGCCGGGCTGGTATTTCTGGAGGCTTCTGCTCTCTTGACAGCAGGTAGCAGAGGCAGGTGCTCCAAGGTGCAAAGTAACAGCCTGAGCTATTACACACTCAGGATTGAGTGTGTGCACTCAGTTCTCCCATACACGCATTTTAAAAGGCTTTTTGATTCTTAGTGCTCCAATGTTGCCTTAGAGGAAGGAGCCTGGAAGGACAGAGAGGAGTGCAGTGACAAGTCCATACAAAAACGGATGTTTCAACTCAAAACTGCCAGGTAGCGGAGAGGAAGGGACGCGTGAAGTGAAGCTGCAGTGTCAGCCAGGGGATTTTTCTGAGCTTGCACTTTTTCTCTCTGTAGGTGTTCATCTCGGTGGGGCCACACTGACCATGCTCAGGAGCTTCTGTCTTCAGCTGATGTCCTTGATTTGGATCCTCTTGGCCCATCACCAGCTTGCCCAAGGTAAGTCTCTGTAGACATGGAGCCTTCTTTCTTATATCTATCTTTCCAAACCTGTCCTTGGCATTGCTGATCTCCTCAGTTCTCCACGCAAAATAGAGTTGGCCTGACCTGGAAGACCAGAAAATGCTGCTTAGTCATCCAGCACCTGGCGGGTGACTGGTGGCAACTGTAACACCCTGTGCTGGTGCCCGTGAGGCTGGCAGTGCCCGAGCAGACCAGCAGTGAGAGGTCCCGCTGCTCTGTCTCTCACGCTTAGAGTGAATGGGTGCCTGAACCAATAAGCCTGTTTGGAGAGGCAGGGCAGGTAGGAAAGAAGATCCTGAAACTGAATGGCTAATCCGGGATCCCGTGAGAAAAAATTCCTTCCCAAAGCTTAGTTTGATTTCCCCCTGTTCTGGATAAGCGATGAATTCCCAAAGCCATCTGCCAGGAGAGATGGTTACAAATAAGAAAGGCAACAATACCCAGGCTTGGGCTGAGCAGTCCCGGGGTGCTGCTCCAGCTCCGCAGTGGCTTGTTTTGGGAGGCTCTCACCCTGAGCAGTGGGACGTGCCGCCTTACTGCAGCAAAAAGGCATGCATGCGGATGGGGGATTTCTCCCCCTGCTCGCTTCCTAGGCAGCACATCGCACAGCTTGAGGAAAGCCTGAGCGTGCCTTGTGGTGTGGGGGCTTTAACCTGCCCCAGCCCAGGATGGAGGGGCTCCATCAGGTAAGGGTGTTCGTCTCCTGGGCCTGGCCTGGGATCACACTGATTCCTGCCTCCTGACATTTGCTCTAGCTCTACTGCCCGTGGAGCCGGAGCGAGCCAGCTCCCCGTGGGGCTAAGATGCAAGCAGGTGCTGGGGGAGAGGGGAAGGTTGAGATGAAAGGGGACACCTGGCTGGAGAAAGCAGGCCAGCGCCGAGTGGAGGATGAGAAGTGGCACGGCGAGGCCGTGGCTCAATTGCAGCTTCTGGGGCCTTTAAATTAATAAACAGAACTGGATACCGGGCCCTGTGCGATGCCCTGTCCTGCCTCCCCGTGCCAGAGGGGGAGTGCTGACGGCTGGGTCCTGGCAGAGGGCAGGAGCCCCAACCAGGCTACTCTGTGCCAATAGCCGTCCCTGGGGATGGGGACATCATGGGAGATAAAGAGGAGCCATTCTTTCCATTTCCATCCTTGGTCCCTTTGTGCTGCTCGCAGTACCTGGCCCTGAGCTTTCCCACCATACTTGCTGCATGACCGTGGGACCAAGGTCCCAGGTGGGTCAGGTCTTATTACACAGATTGCCTTAATGCATGGACAAGCCCAGCTCTTGTCCAGAAGGGCCCAAAGTCTAAGGGAGGCAGCAGAGAGAAGGTGGGAAGATCATCAGAGAGCGGGTAGTTTTGAAGCAGCGTCCCACTTCTCAATAAAGGCAGTGTTACCGCTGCTTGGGTGACTGCGAAATCCTCATCTCTCATGTGGCATCCAGCCATTGAAAGGAAGGTCCCCCACCTTACAGTTCTAGGGAAGGGCTGGCTGAGCACTTAGGAAGGAAAAAACCTGTGAGCCAGCAGGGCCATGGGCAGATCTGGAGTCTTCTATGGTCTCTGCTTAACCCAACTCCACCCATCTCCTGCCTTGCAGGTGATGACTGCAGCGAGCGCTGTAATCTCGCCCACGGCTGCTGTGACCAGGATGGGAAGTGCAGGTATGGCTTGTCCTTGGCTCCGCGCCTGCTGCCCCTGACTGTAACTCCCTCCCTTGATGCTGTGTCCCCAGTGCCTACACCCCTGCCCCAAGTTGAAGCACCTTCTCCTCTGCTCGCCCACGCCTGGAATCAATGAATCTGCTCTCTTTTACCTGACACCCTCTGGAGCAGGAAATTTTGATCCCTCAACCTCTTGCTGGTCCCCCTCAACCTTTGCTCCAGTACTTCCAGGGTCCCTCCCACCACACACTGACCGATGTCGTTCTGCTGAGTCCTTTTTGTCTAGACAGGAGCTTAGGACAGCCCAGCCATGCCTGGGTGATGGGAGGCAGTCTTCAGGCTCAGATTCGATGGCGAAAGTCATCAGGCAGCAGGGCAGGCTGGATCCCAAATCGGCTGGATTGCTCGGCCTCCTCACTGGTTAAGATGGGGATGATCTCCCTGGGGGCATGGAAGAGAAGAGCTGCCAGTGTGCACATAAACGTCTGGGGGCATCAGGGTTCCCCTCTCAGAAGCCTGGGCTGTGGTGGGGATCTCCAGGTGTTTTCACAAAGGGCTCGCCAGCAAGCTGGGGGCTACCACAGCAGAAGTGCGTGTGTGATCCCTGGCACCCCAGCTCCAGCTGGTGCCCAGATCCTGCGCGGGCAAAGCTCAGAGCCTGACCCTGCACTTCAGCCTGGGAAGCAACCACATGGCTGCCCTGGGCTGCCATGGCCCTGGACACTGCCTCTCGTCCCACCGCAGGGCCACCCGGAGCCCCCACCCTGCAGGGCAGCCCCCGGCTGCTTTGGGCTGGCCCAGACGCCTGTGCTGCAAGGGGACAGACTGCCCACCGCCGCCCCGTTCTGCTCGCTGGGGCATGCTCAGCCCCCTTTCACAGCACAGCCCCCAGTGCCACGCCATGCCTGGGCCGTGCGTTCTTGCCTAACGGAGCAGCCGTGGCCCGGCGGTGAACCACACCGACTGCCGCATCAGGGAGCGTCCAGCTCTGGTTTTGGTCGGCCCCTGGTTGCAGCTGCAAAGAGCTTGCTCCTCCCTGAGCCCTTCCGGCAGCTGGGGCTGGTCGGGGGAGCTCGGTGCCGCGAAGCCGCGGCCAAAGACTCCGCACTTCTTCTTGTGGCGGGTGGCCCAGCTGCAGGTCTTTCTGGTGGAGGCACGGGTGAGTTGCTGCTCCAGATTTTAGGCCTCCAGAGCATTTGCTGACCCCTTCAGCAGCTTGGCAGTAACCCACTGAAATCACCACAAACTCAGGGAGACTTGGCTGCTTGCCTGGGCCCCCTCCCTGGCAATTTTTAAGTTGGGCATCTCCCTTTTAGAGAAGGGGAAGGGTTGATGGTGCCTGCTCCCTGCGGGTACTGGGGGGTAGGGGTGCACACAGCCCTCTTGTAAGCTCATGACTGTCCAGGTATGAAAGCATTTCCCCAGACTCTATCAGGCACCTGGTATTGCCACCATTCCTGTCAAAACACCTCTAATTAACTTACACATTTTGTGGTTATTTTTTTAATAAAAAAATTAAAAATAAGAACCATTTAAAAAAAAATAGTTATTATTTTAACCATTTTCCTCACCTCTTTGGAACAACCTGCAGTGATATCTTGACTGTGGATGGCAGTTCAGATGTGAAAGTTCAGCATCGGACCAGCCTGGCAAAGCTGCAGTCGCTGCACGTTGTGCTAAAATGACCCCCAGCCATGAAAATGAACTCCCTTGCTTACTCTAGAGACTGCGTTGTTTTTCTTAGGTTTAATTTCATGCTGTTTTGAGTATAGCTTTTGTTGCAGCTGGTGCCACCTCCACTCAGCTCTCGTCTTGTTATCACTTGCTTTCCCCTTGGAGCTGGCAGGTCTGAAGGAAGCCACTGGAGCAACACAGCTTGGCTTTACTTAGCCACCACGGCCTCCGCTCTTCTGGGACTAGAAGGCTCATTGTGTGCTGCAGGTTTTCCCATCATACTGCCCTTGTGAGCTGGCCGCTAAGTCTATTCCATACGCCAGCCACGGCAAGTGGGGTTTTGCAGCTGGATTACGGTGCAATTCAGACGAAAAATGACATCTGTTATAACGCAAAGGGGCGCAATGAAACGCACGGGGCTCAGGGGCCTCTTGTCCCTTTCCCTCAGGGAGTTCAGGGTTAGGGATGGGGCTTTTCTCTGCCCGGCACACTGGCTGTGCGATGAGGGAGGCGCAGGAGTTGCTGAGCTAATGCAGTGGTGTATATGGAGTGGTTGGCTGGAGGAGAGCAGTGGGACGTGGGCACTAAAAGTGAAGTTGCTGAGCTCTGTTTTTACCCCCTCAACCTCCATGGCTGCAGAGGGTGAGTCTCTTCCTGCTCTATCCGCTTGCTTCCTTGGAAAGATGAGATGCCAGTACTGACCTCCTCTGGAGAAGGGAGCCAGCAGGTTCGTGGGGGGCTTTGGGAGGGTTTCCCAGCGCCACCGTATTTGCAGGAACCCTGCACAAGCAGCCAGCTTTTCCGCAGCCCCTGCTTGGGTTTTATCACGCTGCCATGCCTTGTCCTCCTGCAGGTGTGATCCAGGCTGGGAGGGCGAGTACTGCGAGGATTGCGTGCGTATGCCAGGGTGTCTCCACGGGACGTGCCACCAGCCTTGGCAGTGCATCTGTCACACCGGCTGGGCCGGCAAGTTCTGTGACAAAGGTGAGTCGTGGGCTGGACATCCCAGCCCCCGGTGTTGAGGGCAGAAGCCCAGCACACCCTGCATGACTGGGCGAGCCGGCACAGCCAGAAGCCACCCAGGTGATACTGCCTGGGCTGCTCGGGAGATGGCATGTTGCCTGGCTGCCGCAGTTGGGACCATCCCCTTCCTGCAGCAGAGGTCAGGCTGCCGGCACCTGCTCCCTGGTTGCTGCAACACTGGCCAGCCTCAGGAAATGGAGCCGATGAACTCATTGCCTTTCCCACGCTGCGCCTGGGCTCCAGCAGCACCTCCTGCTTCCCCTGGGGCTTCCTGCCTTCAGCAGGTGGCCAGTGGACTCCCCTCCTCCGGCCTCAGAGGCTCCTCTGTGCCATGGGGTCTGCACTGGCCGGCCAGATGGTGTGCACAGCATCTTCAGGTCACACAGATTTGCAGGACGATTTGCTTTCTCTGCACCCCCAAGCTGTGCATTTTGCAGGCTGTAGCTGGGAGGTACCACGTAGGTGCTGCACTTCTACTGCTGCAGGTGCCCATGGGAGGGGAGGCGGGAGAAGCTCCTCCCATTTCTCCATCCCCCTTGGGTTTGACAGGCTGTGTTGGAACTGAATTGACCATATTGCTTCTCTTTTCTTGCCAATTTCCACCTTTTTCTTTCCCCTCAGACATACACATCTGTGAACACCAGTCCCCATGCCAGAATGGGGCTCAGTGCATCTACGACCGAGATGGGGAATATTCTTGCCTGTGTCCAGAAGGCTTCCATGGGAAGGACTGTGAGATGAAGACGGGGCCATGTGAGAAGGCAGGGTGAGACATGGCAGCAGGGGCAGCAAGATTACAGGCAGCGTTAGCTTCAGGTCATGCACTGCGAAGTGGTGGCCCAGCTTCATTTTTTATCTGTGGATTTCCATGTGCTAATGGAGTTAAGCCAAAGCCATCTTTGGCTTTGGTTTAGCTGCATGCACCACAGGATCCTGCTGGGGAAAGATGTTTGTTGCGATCTGAACAGATTCCCATTCCTTGCCACTGTAGGTGTGATGAGCTGACACCTATCATGTTTTTGGGGAGCATCAGGAAGGCATGTTTCCTCTTCAGGTCATTTGGCTGAAGACCCTCCCTGAAGGGTGGTGGGTGTGTGCACAGCCACAGCCTTTGAGGAGGTCCCACAGCTTCTTATGTGGGGAGGCGGAACTCCTGCCCCATCTTCTTGAAATAGCTGCCCTCATTGAGGGAAACAGTGCTGGACGCACTGGCTACACGAGCAGCTGTCTGTGTTTACCTCCCTGGGGCAGGGGAAGTTGCTTGCTCTACAGGGCCATGACCTGTCCTTGCTCTCTCCACGCAGGTCTCCATGCAAGAACGGTGGGCAGTGTCAAGATGAAAACGGCTTTGCCAGTAACTTCACCTGCCGGTGCCTCGCTGGCTTCGTGGGGGCTTTCTGTGAGAATGATGTGGACGACTGCCTGATGCGTCCCTGTGCCAACGGTGCCACCTGCCATGACGGGATCAACCGCTTCTCCTGCCAGTGCCAGGTGGGCTTTGAAGGGCGTTTCTGCACCATCAACATCAACGACTGCGCCAGCCAGCCATGCAAAAACGGGGCAAAGTGCTACGACCGCATCAATGACTATGACTGCTTGTGTCCTGACCGTTTCACTGGCAAAACCTGCGAAATCTCCGTTCCCGAGCCCACCTGGGCTCTCCCCTACCAGTCTGTGAACAACGAGAATGGTGGGGTGGTGAAAAGCACCACCAGTGAGATGCCGGGGGTGACACAGCCAGAGCCTGTCAGGACCGTGGTCACGGGGCGGCGTGTGGCCAACCATAGTGAGAAAGAGCTAGGGGGAGGGTTATTGAAAATCTCTGTGAAGGAGGTGGTAACCCAAAGAGACTCGGGGCTGAGCGAAGCCCAGCTGGTAACAGTGCTGGTGTTCGGGGTGCTGACAGCAGTACTGGTCCTCATCACTGTCCTGCTAATGCTGAGGAACTGGCAGAAGGGCCGTCAGAGGTCGAACTGGTGCCAAAGCCCTTCGCAGGCTGAAAGGAAGCTCCAAGACCAGGAGTGTCAGGTGGGCATGCTCAACACCGTCCTGATCGAGCCCAGGAAGACGACAGAGCTGTGAGCTGTGAGGACGCTGAGCCGGGCCCTGGCAGGTCATCATGCTGGCAAACCTCTCGAACTGCACCCTGGGGAGCTGCACCGGCACAAGGGAGGCAGCAGGGAAGGGCTCCCAGAGCAGCAGAAGTGTCAACGAAAGTCCAGGTCGTCGAGCGTTGGTGCGATGGCCCCACCTGGGTCTGAGCCATCTCCCACTTGGCCAGCGCAGGCGGTACCCACGGGCATTGAAAAGCAGGGCTGTGTTGGGCCAGCCCTGCAGGAGAGTGGTGATGTGCTGCTTGTGGCAGCCCGCACCATGCAGAACCAGCACTGCCTGACGTGCACAGACGCGAGCTCTCACAAACAGGACGGGTAGTGCTGGAGAAGGGCACAGCCTTCTTGCAAGCCCAGATTCTGCCAGGCCCCGTGTAACTTTGTGACTCCTGGAAGGGGCTTTGCCCTCTTGTTTCCACTGGTGTTAGGATGTTTCTTCTGGGGCCTTTGGGACAGTTGTGGCTGCATGGTTCTCCCTACCCCGGTACTGGATGGGGTGGCTCCCTGCTGTTTCTGGAGGCTGTCATTTCAGATGCCATGTCCCCAGGGAGCAAAGAGATTTCCTCACTCCTTGGCCTTGTGGTTCTGTGAGCCAGTTTGAAGAGACTCTGGAGATCATTTGGGGTCTCCTCATGCCCTTCTTCTGCCCTGGGTGATGCCCCCTCCTCTTGCTGTCAAAGTTGGGGTTACAAACATGTTCTGTACTTTCCTCCTGATGATCCAGGGGTCTTCTCCCCCCACTTACCAAGCCGTCCTTTCTGGTCTGGCCACAAATGACAAAGCTCCTTCCCCGGTCCAGTGTGCACTTCTGCTTCACCATTTGTTGATGGAGAGGAGCATGGCCTGCTCCTCTCTGGGGTCCTCAGGGCCTGAGCTGGTCCTTCTCATATGCCCTTGCAGGTGAAACTGGAGATGGACAAGGCTGGATATGTGCTGTGGCTGGTTCAGGAGCAATACAAGATCCAGATCTGCCTTTCTTCTCCCAGGCACTCTGAGATGGCACTAACCTCAAATCAGCCATTGTAGTGTTTCTTGATACAACAAAGCTCCCCGCATTAGATGTGAGGACAGGCTACCAAGCCTGGGATGACCATAGGAAGCAGATGCAGTACTGCCTTCCTCACCAGTGCTAAAGTACAGCTAAGAGGCAGTAGATGGTCAGGTCACATAGCCTTTGTAGTAGGTCTGCTTCTGCCTGTGCTGGTCTGGTGTGCAGCAATCAGCACCCCTGCTGGGGCCAAGGTTTTCCATGCCTCCTCATGGGCACAGAGGGCTAAGCAGTGGGGTAAAAAAACCCCACAACCCAAATTCTACTACTGGCCTGCAGGGTTGCAGAGCTGGGTTCAAGATGGTGCAAAGAGAACAGAGAAAGGAGTGGGCACTCAGCGAGCAGGGAGACCTGGGAGAGGGGACTGGAGCTTCATCAGAAAGATTATTTTTTTAATACATGGATGGATGGATGATGTACCTTTATCAAATAAAATAAATACAAGCCCAGAAACAGTGGATCAGAGAATTATAAAATAATTAAGGTTGGAAGGGACCTCTGGACACCAACCTCCTGCTCTCAGCAGATCCAATTAGATCAGGTAGCTCAGCTACTTGTTCTGGATGAGTGTCTCCATCACTTCCTCAAGAATGCCAAGCCAGATTGTGGCACAGGAGTTGCGCTGCCCCATGCTCTGGCTGCAGGGGTGGAGATGGCTCCTGCAGCCTCAGGGGAAGGAATGGGACCTGCCTCAGGACAGCATAGCAAAGGTGTGTACCCACTAGGCATTGCCCAAGACCGAGTCCAAGGGTGCCCAGGGGAAGAGCAGTCTGATACTAAAATTGAAAACCGCTGTAGGTTTGTGCAGCTGGGAGCAGGGCAAGAGGGCTAGGGAGTTTCCCTTGGAAAAGTGGTCTTGAAATAAACTAGCATCAGAGGCCTTTAATGTAATCACATTCTGGCCCTTCAGGGGAAGGCCTTCTCCACTGTAAATGCGAGGAAGAGCAGCAAGGTCCCTGGGTGCAACCTTCTGGACTTGGAAAGGTCAGTGCCCTCTGAAAGTAGTAGGGAGCAGGTAGGGTTGTCTTTGCGCAGAGAGGGCACCACTCCTGTATCTCACAAGGAGGTCTGTGTCTTGGGGGGAAAGGGGACAGAAACCTGAATAATGGAACTTCACAAGGATGTTTCCACTTTATTTTAAATTACACATGTGAGACTAAGTGTCAGACTAAGAGTCACTAATTCTTCAGTGAGCAGAAAAGCCCTCTGTAATCTCAAAGGGGAGCCTTGGAGGGGAGCAGTATCCCACTGGCCAGGCTTGCATCACCCTAAACACCAGGTTCCATCTTCCCTATTGAAGGAAGAGCAGCAGTGTCATGCCCCTGTCCCTGAGGACACATAATTGTTGCCTACAGGCAGGAATAACACCTTCCCTCACCTTACCAGCTCCTGGCCCTGCAGGGACATTGCAGCTGGCTGAGGCGAGAGGAAAGCCAGCCACAGAGTCAGGAGGGCTGCATGGGCTCAGCCCAGGAGGGAGGTCATTGCTGGCCACTGTGCAGGAGGCGCTGGAACAAGGAGCCATCTTTCTGGCTTAGGTGGGTGGGTGATCCCAGCTCTGCCACTCTCCCAGCTTGCATCACCAGCACACGGTCCGAGTCCAAGATAGTGTTCAGCCTGTGGACAGCAAACGCCAGGACACATGTTGGTGGATCGGAGGAGAAACACTGAATCTGCTTCCTCTGCTGTCAAGGGGTCGCCTAAGACATGCTCAGCACCAGGACCTGCAGAGCTTCTCCCTGTGCAGAGACACACTGTAGTCCAGTTCCCCAGAGAGCCTCTGCACACCGCTGAAACACACCACCCCGTAGGAGAGCACAGAGATGCCTTCCAGTTGCTGGGCATGGCAGGGCACCAGAAGTGCAAAGGGAAGCTCTGTCAAGGAAGAGCTCAGGGTATGTCTGATTCTGGGATTGCACAAGATGTCTCCATTCCCACAGGAGAATTACTGAGTTGCTTCTGTTTGCCCCTACATTTCCTCACCTGCCACCTCCTGAGGGCAGCAGAAAGGGACTTGTGCATCAGCTGCCATTCCCCAGCAGTCTGGCATCTTTGCTCACGCTGCCACCACCAGTGGATTTGTAGTTGCCAGACTGCCAACGACATCACTTGCAGCGCACATATGCACCCAGTTCTGCCCAGACTACTAGCAGGGCAGCAACCTCTGGCCCTGGGGAAGGAAGACAGGGCAGCAGGAAATGTGAAACCACAGTCCTACAAAGCTGTAGGTTACAGAGAAGACACTGCACAGGATTTGATCAGGTAAAAAGCATTATGGAGTTCAGGATTCTGGTTACACATTCATCCCCAAAAGAGGGCCAGGCTGCAGCACTGGAAGTGACAAGTACTGAGTCACTTCCCATCCTAGATTTCACCCATGTAGTTAATGGTTCACCTGAAGTTGAACAGCATGGAATAACCATGGGTACAAAACAGCCCCATCCTTACTGCTCTTCCTCCATCTCCCTTCATCCCAGTGGAAGAGGAGCTGGGGCCACCTTCAACCCAGTCTTGCCACCTTGCCTTCTGCCACTCCTTCCTCTGCTGGTTCTCCTCTCTAATTAGTCCTCCATCAGAGGTGGCCTCCCCCCAAACACACACCTCAGCCCACGGTGCCCTTACCTTTCTACTCTATTTATGCATAATATCCTTAGTGTAGAAACCACATTCCCTTTACACCCCTTGTGCCTCGCTCCTATCTGATGTATTTAACAAGACCCACTGGATTCACTTGCCACACCCATCCCACCCTGCCTGTCATCCATCACTCCCACTTCTGTGCAGGACACCAGCCCTGCCACCTGCTCATTTGTTTTTTATTTTTGTGGTAAACTTTGTGCTTTGAAAACACCCTCCATACAACCACATAACCCTTCTCCAAATTTTCCTCCACTTGGCAAGAGTGGGAGCACTGCCTAATGCTAACCCACCCCTTCTCGGTATTCACGGTATTCGTGTTTTGTCCTCTTCCCTCTGCCTGTAACTGTCTACTGTCCCCACTCCTATACTAAATCTCTCAGCTGTGGGGCAAGCACTGCTGGTCTGTCCTGCCTGGGCAGGATGTCTAGCAAGTGTCTAGCTTGCTGGTATCGGCTGCAGGCTGGGACTAAAACTTTGGGTTCTGGAAAACAGAACTACCCAGCGTTCTGCTGCCCCCGGCCAGGAGCTGGCTGCAGCCCTCCACCGCCGGCTGTCCTGCAGTGCCCTCTACTGAGCCAGAGACACCTGCTCCTCCCGGGTCTCCATGCTGTTCCTTTCTGTAGGATACTTCTCCGTTGGTCCCTGCCCTAATTTGGCAGAACGACAAGGTCCGATTCTCTCCCCCGGTCCCAGCAGGCAGTGCCCAGGAAGAGCCATCTGCCATACAATGCGGCGTTTTGCCCTCCTGCTGTCCCCCAATTTCTGGATACAACGTTTTCACATCCAATTGTTCCCCGCACTCAGGGGCTGATAAAGCAGAAAAGGCAAATAGGCAAGGTCCAGCCTTTTGCACTTGAAAAGCCTCATCATGGAGACCTCCCTGCTCAGCTCATACCCCAGGCACAGCAGGCACAGCCACCACTCCCTGTGAGCAGTAGGATGAATTTAGGCATAGAGTGCTGCTTCCTCTGTACCTGTGAGCAATCGTCAAAACGGTTTTGTCAGCGAAGCGCTGGCGGATGGTCTGCTGCAGCAGCTGGTCTGTCTTCTGATCCACGCTGGCTGTGGCCTCATCAATGCACAGCACCTGCCAGGGACAGAAAGTGAAGGGAGCTCCCAAGCACCATGTCGGAGGACGCAATCCCTGCCCAGGGACTGCCTGAGAAGGTAACACAGGTTGTCTGTTCCCACTATATTCCAACTCTGGAGCATGACCATCAGCAGTTCACCCTCCCCCTCCCTCCGACGGAGGCAGGGCACTCACCTTGGCCCGCGTCAGGAGGGCTCTTGCCAGACACAGCAGCTGCCTCTGTCCCACAGACAGACTCTTTCCTCTCTCTCCCAGCTCGCTGTCCAATCCACCTGCAGGGGTCAAGCTCAGCAGTCACCCCACCAGGCTCTGCACAGGGACCCAGATGGCTCCTCCAGTCTGGAGTTTTCCCAGTAGCACTCAAAATCCTAATCTTGCTCAGGTCTGGGTCTTGGGAACTGGAGTGTTTACGCTTGGACACAAGCAGTGACCAGCACAGGGATGCCACGCTCCCCTAGAACTAGGGGCTAGCTTCTCTCTCAGGCTCTGCTCTAACATCCACTGGGGCCTGGTCTCATCAGCAAGATCCTGCCACCCTATCCATCACCTGCCAGTCTCATGCCACCAAATCTCAGGGAATGCCACCAGGGTCCCACTGACCTGTTCCCACCCTTGTCCTACTGTGGCCTCACCTAACCAACTCCCGATTGCATACACCTGCTGGCTCCTTTTCCTCAGCTCCCTGATTGAGCTGAGGCCTTCTTCCCTCTCCCAGTACCAGGGGTCACCAGCTTCTTCTCGCTGGGTTCAGACTCACCCATCTGAGTAAGGGCATCCCGCAGGTGGCACTGCTCCAGCACCTCATGGAGCTCAGCATCTGTCCGTTTTCCCTGGGGGTCCAGGTTCTCTCGGATTGAGCCACTGAACAAAAACGGATCCTGGGGGATGATGGCCAGCCTAGACCTGCAAAGCAAACAAGAGCTGAGGGCTCATGGGGTGGGTGCTGCAGAAAAGCTTTTTTTTTTTTTTCCCCCTGGTGTGAGATGTCTTGGCTTGCTGCGTATCTTAGAGGCACCGAGACATGGGTCACATATTCAGCCTGGTGTCCTTAGCACAGCTGATCAGAAACAACAGAGCAACTCATAAGAAGCTGCCACAATCAGACAAGAGGGTGCCATGACAGTAAGTCCTTTGCTCCTCACTCTTCCTTTTGGCATCCAACCACTGACAGCTCTCAGACTCCAGGCCCCCCAGCTGCCCTCCATTCTGCTCAGCCCTCCATACCTCAGCTCCTCCAAGCCCACCAGCTGGCTGTCAACACCATCCAGGAGAATCCGGCCTGACTTGAGCTCCAGCATGCGGAAAAGGGCCAAGAAAAGAGTGGATTTTCCAGATCCTGTGCGACCCACGATCCCCACCTTCTCTCCAGGGTAAACAGTGAAGTTCACACCATCAAGTGCATTGGGCAGGCCTGCTCGGTAGGCCAGGACCACCTGCTGGAATTCCACAAGGCCCTGGCTTGGCCAGTCAGCAGCAACCTAAGAAGAATACCATAGTGAGACAGCGTATGATGTCACCTTCAGCCTCACATCGCCACAGGCCAAGCCCCATCCATCCCTTTGGATGGTTGCTTGGCTTCTGAGCAGACCCAATGCACAGCCCAGCTCCATCTCCATCCCACTCCTAGGCTTTTTTTTTCCTCACAGCTAGGACTTAGGACCTGTTCTGCTCTCCTACCCCTTCCTGTCATTCTAGCCTTCACCAGCTCCTGCCAGAGATTCATCCCCTCCAGTAAAGGATGAGCGATCAAGATGGTTTCTGTGTGTGAGGGCCCTCCACCCATTCACTGGAACCCTGTGAGCTCCCCAGGAGGCAAGTGCACGGCACAGAGCCAGAAGATGGGACAGTCCCTCAGCATGTATTTTGAGCTTTTACCTGGACCAGTTTATCTTGGGACTCCATGGGAATGTCTGTGGTGTATTCCTCTGTCCGCTCCACACTCACCATCATGGTCTCTGTCAGAGTGAAGCTGGAAATGAGGCCTGAGAGCAGGTTCGTGACAGACAGGGCATATGAGAGCGCAAGGCCCACAAGTCCTGTAAGGACAAAAGCGTAACCAAGAATGTTACTGGCAGGGAAGGAGCTGGGATCTTGGTGGCAGTACAAAGAAACAAGGGAGAAGTCAGCACTCTGGAATCTAGGATCCCACTCTAGGATGGGGACATGCAGGAGGAGGGACAGGGGCTGAAGCACTGCACTGTGGGTGACTTGCAGCAGGACAGGGAGCAGGAGCTCTGGATCCCACCCTGGTGTAGCGAGATGTGAAGCTCTGGACTAGGAGAGGAGGAACCCCTGGGCCACAGCTTAGAGGTGGGCATAGAACAATCCCTGGCAGCCAACCTGGATTTCCCTGTTGCTTCTGGTGCTGGATGATGGCAATTCCTGCAATAGTGGTAACCACAGCAACCCCAATCATCTGCAGGCGGATGTCCAACCACTGCATCGCTGTGTTGCTGGCAAAGAGGCAGCGCTGGTTTTGCTCCAGGTGCAGCTCATTCTCCAACTCAAACCTGGCAGGTACACAACAGAGGTTTGCACCACCCAACCTCCATTCCTGCCACCCTATAACCAGCCCCACATCAGGATGGCCCTGGTCTATAAAGCCAAAGCTCTGGCTCTCTGGGTCCTCTTTTCTTTCCACTCACCTCTGTGTTGCCCGCATGGCTCTGATGCTACTCAGTCCCGAGAGGGTCTCTGAGAAGTGAGTGTAAATGGGAGACAGGGTGACACTGTAAAGGCGCTTGAGTTCCCGGGACGTGCGCCGGTAATAGCGCTGGATGGAGAAGTAGAGAGCAGCCAGAGGAAGTAAGACCAGACCAATCCAAGGGAGGCCATAGGTGATTATCACCAGCATTCCCAGGAGCCCGTACAGGTTGGCCAGGAAGATGTTGAGGATAAATGGCAGGCTGTCATCCACACAGTACAGGTCCGAGGAGAAGCGGTTCATCAAAGAAGGTGACTGTGGCCTGGCAACAAGGGAACCAGAAAGTAAGACTTGGTCAGCTGCAGTGAGATCCAGCCACAGAACAGTGCCTAGAAGAGCAGCACCAAGGCTGAAGTAGATAAGGTCACGAAGGGGTGGCCACCACAGCCTCCTTCCTTTCTTTAGCTGGAAGAGAAATCTCAGACCCCAAAGCTAGCATTCACTTGCAGCCAGACAACTCAGGCTGTTCACGTGGTAAAAGGAACGAGACCTTCTGTGGCGAATGGCAGATAGCTATCAAGACAGCAGTCACTCAGATCCCATAGTGGTCCACCAGTAGCCAGTGAGACAACCCTCTAAACCTAGCCTCTAATCCTATTTTCTAATCCTCTAATCCTAACTCTAGCCTGAGGACCCCAGGGAGCCCAAACCCTAAAGAAAGTTAACTTGTACATACCAGCACCAGCCCTAAATCTTGCTTAATGACTCCTTTCAATGTCATCTGAATCTGAGCTCACGATCCTGCAAAAGCTACTATGATTCAATCTGCCCTCATCTTGGCTATATAGCTAAGCCTAATGAGTGAACAGATGCAGGTGCCAGCCATAAAACAGCTCTCCATGGAACGGAACAAGCCTTACAGGACATATAGCTCACTGGCCCCTTGTGCTGGCTGTGGTACAACTCTTTTTGGATATAGTCCCAAGGACAGCTGATCAGCTAATACCAGCAGCAACCCTAATCCACTTCCCAAACCCTTACTCCCAACTATGGGAGGAACATCAGGGCAGAGTGCCTTGCAGGAGCCCCAGCCTGTCCTGGACTTCCTGACCATTACCTTTAGAGCCCTCTGGAGTAGTCGGCTGTGAATGACAGTGGCAGCACAGACAGTGCCGTAAGCAAAGAGGAAGGCTCGAAGAATGGTGAAGAGGGAGTTGGCTCCTGCAATGCTCCCATAAATGATCAGGTAGAACTTCACATCCAGTGAATGATTGGAAGGGACTGGGGTGGTGTCCAGGGCTTGAATAGGGGAGCTGGAACACAGAAGGAGGAAGATTATGAATCTGACAAGGTTCCCATGACAGTAAATTCACAGACAGGGCATGAGAACCCAGGAGTACATTCAAGGGGAAACCAGGATACTTCAACCTGATACTCCTGTGAAAGACCACCCCTTTGGCATGCTGGGACAAACACTCTGATTACTATGGAGTTAGGTGTCTTCCATCAGCCCCAGGCAGGAGCCGTTTGGGCACCTCATCAGGTCAGAGATTTTGATTCTCTTTCTTTGCCAAAGCAGGCACACAGATCCCCTGCAGCAGGGTGGTCAGTTTATCCCCATTCTTAACAAGGATCTTCACAGGAAACGCACTTAAGGGCAAAACGGGAGTGTGTTTCCAGCTGTCTTTAGCATCTCCTGACCACCATTCACTTACACAAGCCCAACAACGGAGAAGAGAAGCAGCTCTGGGGAAGGTGGGGAAGCTGAGCAGACCATCACAGAGGTATTTGCTGCCTGGGATATGCTGGAGATCCAGTGTGACAGCCACCAATCTGAGATATTTCTGGATGCTGCAGAGGAAGACAGACTGCATAGAGGGATTCAACCCTCAAATCAGCAAATATGAAGCAGAAAAGCTGCAGAGGAAGCTGCTGGACAACTTCTGTTACTCTCTCACTGCCCAGTCTTGTCCTCCGCTGCCTTCATTCTCCACTGTTAGTAGTGGAGCAGGAGCAAGGCAACAGCCTTGAGCTGCAGCAGCAACGGGGTACTGCTAGAGCAGCAGACATGCAACTGCAGCAGTGAGACAACAGATCCTGTTCCCACATGTGCCCCCTCCCAACTGTGCTACTTCAATTTTGGGAAGAGAAAAGAAGTCTTCCTGCTGCAGGGAGAGCGCGTAAACCCCTGGCCTCTTTTCTTACCTGGACTCCACACAACCAGGGAACAAGAGGAGAGGAATGTCTAAAGAGAGAGACGCTGCTGGGCCACTGCCTCACCTTGCATCAGGAGCAGTGAGAAGAGGATGGATAATGCCAAGCAGCTGCCCACTGCCCGCCAATATGCCTTGTACACCTGAAAAGCCACTGCCCCTTCTTTCTTCTCTTCCTCTTTGTGGATGTGATGACTGTTTTGGGTTGATTCTTCTGCCTCTGTCTCTATGGCCTCTTCCTGGCCCTGTTCATCAGGGGCTGTGGGAATGGAGGCAAAAGCAAAGGTCAGTGCAATGTAAGTTCCTCCTGAAGCTGCTCCTTGCTGTGCATAGAGCAAGTCTAGGCTGTGAGGGAGACTTTTCTTCCCTCCTCTCTCCCCTTTCAAGACAGGTGCACCAATCCTGGCAGACCTTCATCTAAAGTTGGATCACAAGCGGAACAACAGATTCAAATACTGCTCCAGCCCAACACCCAACGATACATCAGCCTCCTCTCTCCCTCTATGCACACACTACGCACAGACCAGCACTGTCACAGTGGAGCAAGGTGGTGGGAGCTCTGCTCTAAGGCCAGCAGCCATCAGGTACAGGTTCTGTCTGGGTATTCAACTGAGCTGTGCTGCCCCAGCCACCCCAAGCTTGCCAGGTATAGACCTTTATCTTTCCGCCTCTTGTCCATATCCTTGAACTTGGGGAAGGCTTCCACGAGTGGCAGGATATCAGCTGGTGTGCCTGCAAAGAGAGACATACAAATGCTTCAGTCTGTGAGGAACAGATCCCAGCTACTTACCACCTCTTGCTATGAAATGGCCCAGTTTTCTCATAATGTTCCCTATTTTGTCTCACAGCACCTGCACCCTTGAAGGCCCTACTCCATACAACGTGCCATGGCCTTCTGCCTTGTCAGCTTCCCACTTCTAGGGCTGTCCTGTTTTATCCGTGCATATGCACATTCCCTTCCACCCCATCTTTGCACACACGCAGTGTCCTCAAACTCTTTATCATTGAGTTCCCCACTAGTTAATCCTAACCCCTTATGTTCATCTTTGCTCAAGCCATTCCAAGACTGGCACATAGGCACAAATGAATGCCTGAGAAAACAGCCAGTGTACCTGTCTTAACTATCCTGCCATTGTCTATCAACAACAAGGCATCGGCCTTCTCCAAAAACTCCGTCCTGTGGGTGCAAAGGATCCTGGTCTTGTGTTTAAGAACTCCGAGAATACATTTCTGCATAAGATGGTTGGCTACATCTGCATCAACAGCAGCCAGGGGATCATCAAGGAGGTAAAGCTCTTTCTCCTGAGAGGGAGACAAAAGACAAGGATACAGCTGCTATCCCTAAGAGAGCAGGCAGTGCTGTAGGCAAAAGCGCAAGTGCCTCTGTGTGGCACGCTGCCAGCACCTTTAGGCCAGTACGATGCGGTTTGAAACATGCTGCCAGAGCACATTATACAGCTGGGTGCTTCCAGCTTCTTTACATCTGACTTGGCACTGGGCACCGTCTGCCACAGCATGACTGCTTTGCTATTTACCTGGTAAACGGCTCTGGCAAGGGCTATTCGAGCCTTCTGTCCCCCACTGAGTGTCACACCATTTTCACCCACCTCTGTCTGGTCACCTGCTGGTAAAATCTAAAACATGCAAGAAATCCATTTAGAAGGGACAGGAAACTACTGGGGACCCAAAACCAGAACACTGGGATACCTCTCCTGCCTCTGGCAGTAATTCCTTAGGGTGACACCTTACCAAAAATTAAACAATGCAGATAACTGGCATTTATGAAACTAAACTCTCTTACACTCCATCTGTACTACCCAATGAGAACAACTTCTGGTCCGAGAGAACTCTGAAATTGCACCTGGGAATTTTCTGGGAGAGGAAGAGCTGTGCCTGCACCAAAATCATGCCAGGGCCCATCCAAAGAGTTTAGCAGTAGAAACTACAGTTTCAGTAGCTGGAAACAGTTTCCTCTTGATTTGGTAGCATACGCATAGTACACTACTTCTCAAATAAGAATAATCTGTAAAGGCAAGATACTTAACTCCTGCCAAAGCAAACAGGAGCTCCTAGGGCTTGGCACTTCAGAAAATCAGGCATCAGGTTATAAACTTGGAGAAGCCTACCTTCCTATCATATGTAACAGCCAGGTTTACTGGCTAATATAGCCATAAGCCTCAAGCCTAGAATACGTGTATTACTGATGGGAGGACCACAGACTCAGCCCTTCCAGATCCTAGCTCCTGCTGATCCAAAAAAGCATCAGCTGTTGATAGGTTCTGCCTGAAAAAAACAGCGGTCATCAGCTCTGCAAGAATATCTCCTTTCCCCACAATCAAGAGCTTTTGGCTCAGCAGCAGAAGAAACCACCCAAAGTGCTACCAGAGTGACTTCACACCTTAAAGAACCATGGGGCCAGGTATGGTCTGGGATTGGTAATCAGAGTAATGCTGTGGGACATTTGACAAATAGTCTATAGTCTGAAAGAATGAGAACTGCTCTCAGTGAGGCTCAGGCTGGATGCAAAAGCTGTCCAAGACGACCAAGGCAGGTTTACAGTTTAGGCACTTACATTCAGGTCCTCAGACAGAGCACAGGCCTCCACCACCTCGTCATACAGCCTGGCATCATATTCCCGCCCAAAAAGAATGTTCTCCCGGACAGTGGTAAACTGTATCCAAGGCTCCTGTGTGGCAAGACCAAATCCGTGCTCCAGGTCACAAACATACACTTGTCCACTTTGTCTGCAAGCACACCAAAAGTGGGTGGAAACGGCAACAAAGGAGAACTGTTGGCAGATCAAAATGGCCCACAAATAGGGATCACACTGGATAGTCCCTGCCTGCCGTGGTATGGAGGGACCAGGCAGAAAGGAGTCTTAAGGCTACTTACTTAATGAGCTCTCCAGTGATGGCTGCAAGCAGAGAGCTTTTGCCAGAGCCAACCTTCCCAACAACCCCCAGGAGCATCCCCTGCAAAGGAAAAGAAAAATGAGCAACTTTATGTGCTAATACTGGGTGGCTTGTCCAGATTTCCCAAGCCACACGTAGCCTGTAAGAAAGCTGACTGCTCTCTTAAACTACGACTATCTCACAGATTCAGCAGCAGAGCTGGGTACAGTTGTTGGGTAAACCAGACTCCTGAGATGACAGGACACAAGTCTGCAAGGAGTGTTAACTCTGGAGCTCAGCTGTGTTCCCTGCCCAGTCCTCTCCTGCAGCAGTGGTGGAAAGCAGAGGGACCTGGTTCATCTCTTGTCTGTGAGCCATGCCTGGATCTCCTCCAGCACCCTTCAGCTCCGAGATGTAGTATGTGCCCTGTGCCTCTTGACCAAGAGAAAATTTTGATGCATGGCTCATAAGGCCAGGAACACATGAAAACATGCCACTCCTGCTCCATTATTTGGCTTCTCCAGTGTCATTCTTCTCTGTTACCTCCTGCATCCTTACTCACCTTTCTCACTGACAGATTCTCAATGTGCAGTTGCAGAGTGCCTGTGGATAAGGGCTGCCTGGTGCTTTCTTCCTCAGCTGGCGCCCATGAGAAGGCTGCACATCGCATCTCCATGGCAGTAGCAGTACCTGAAGGGTTATCTGCAAGAGAAAAGCAGCACAGCATTGCACTATGAGAAGGCCAGAAAACGAAAGGTACCTGGCGTCACAAATACTATCAGCTTTGTTCACAAATGGATGAGACCACAGACTGGGCACCGCCATGATGCTCTTGACCCAACCACAGAATGAGATGCTTGCCTACCGACTTGTCCTTAAACTTATACCTCCCGCCCCCACCAGACACACATGGTGACCTTCTGGCTGTCAGGGAGACACTGTAAGGATAACCCGGTTTTATTATGGTTGAAGGTAAAAGAATGGCAGGGAGCTAGCAAAAGGCAAGGAAGTAGAGAAAATGAGCTGAGATAGCTAGGAAAGGGGCACCCACTCAAGCCTTTCTGCTATGCAAAGCCAAGGTTGTTGATGGCAGGGCTCCATGGGGACAAGCAATGGTTGGTAAACAGGAATGTTACAGCCTTGTCTCATGTTTTCCACAAAAATGAAAAAATGTCAGTTGCCTCTGACAACCAAACATCTTGAATCATGGGGTGACAGCCAGCTTCCCTCCAGTGCTGCCCCTGGGCCTCACACCTCAGCTCTCTGCTCCAAATGCTGCCCTGCTCAGGCCCCCAAGCCCAGCAGCATCCTTTGCCATTACCTAGGGTATAATAAGCTTCCAGGTCCTGGTCCATGAGCTCAAGAAAACGCTGGATTCGATCCAGGGAAACTTTGGCTTCCAAGGTCCCATTCAAAACCCATGGGAAGCTGTTGAGGGGGAGAATGAGCATCCCGACAAGGGCCAATGCCGTGAACACCTGCACGGGTAAGGAAATAGCCATGAGTTGGAGGCAGGACATCCCTTGCATCTTGTATCCTCCAAAGAGCTTCACCAGTGAGAGCCTGAAGAGCTCTGGGGAGACATGGGCTGTGTTCATTTCCCAGAGAAGATGCCTCAGGACTGCAGTCCCACTGTAGATTGCCCCCTGCACACTCCCTACTGCCTACTCACCTTTGTTGCAGTGAGCTGGTGACCCAACAGGACATAAGTGATGAAGATGGCAATGGAGACAACAACAGGCAGTGCTGCCCACAGATACACACACACAGCATCCAAATACTTGATGGCTCGTAACTTCTGCAGCTCTTTAGCCCGGCAGGCATTTATCCTGGTGCTGAGGTGCTTCTCCCAGGCATAAAACTTGATCACACGAATGCCACATAGGAACTCTGTCATTAGCTGCAACAAAGAGGAAAAACACATAGACCAACCAGTACCTGCCTAATACACCAAATGCCAGCTACACATCTGGGCTTGGACCAGGTTTGTAGTTGCCTCCTGCTAACGGCCAGGCTACATATACCAGGAACCATTTATTGCTAACAAAGACATAAACTCAAGTGGCAGCTACTTGCTGAGAACTTTGCTCTCACTCATTCCACCAGCTTCCTCAGCCATCTGTGCTGTGTACGGCTCAGGAAAAAGCAAAATATTACACTACTACTGAACTGAAGGATGTGTAACATAGGTGAAGGGACAAGTGGAATTAATGGCTCCAGTTACCTATGTTGGCCTGACAGTGCCTTGAGATAATACCACCTGACTCTCAGGCCTGGTGCTTCCATGACACAGCTAGTCTGTATCCAGAGCCTGGCTGGCTCACATCCAGCAGCTCAGGTGTCCCTGCAGCATGCTGCTCTCTCATTCCTCCTCTCAGGTCAGCATGTGCAGAGCAACCCAAGATGTGTCTGTACCTGACATTAAACTAAAAAGTGAGAGTTCATTCAGCAAACCAGCCTTGCAATAGTTGAAGAAGGTCCAACATACCCCATACAACTAGATGCACTAGATGCATTTCTCTCCTTTCAGGAAGAGAAGTATTTTTAAAGCTCCCAACAGGTCTTCCATGGAGCTGACATGTTTCATGCTTCCAAAGCATGACAGAAACAGCGAGTGAAAATGCCGTCCCCTCACATCAGAGATATAAGGCTAAAAGGTGGGAATCAAATGTTTGACATGTGGCAAGGAGAGAGATGGCACTGCAAATACGCAGAAAGCAGTGGAAAACTTGACTGAAGGTGCCACACCTTCTCCTATATCCTTATATAGGATATATAACACCTTATATCACCAAGTGATATAAAAACACTACGTCTGTAACCATTTTCTCTGTCCAGACTGCAAGCCACCTCACCATTGATAACATTACTGGAGTAATAGGAGAGAAGCATCTCTGGAGGAAGCAATCAGGAGACCTACCTTAACTACTAGAGACAGAAAAGAAGCCTGCAAAGGAACCTCAATTAGCCCAGGCGGCAAGACACTCATTAGAGGTCCACTGTCTTCTAGACAGCAAAATTGCATCACCCTGAAACACTTCTGAACCAAGTGTGTATGTGTGTGCCCCCTCTGGCATTTTTACCCAACAGCTGTGATTCAATTAATCTGCTTGGGATCACGGCAAGCAGCCAAAAAGCCAATGTTCTAGGGACAAACAGGGAGAAAATATATAGCAACAAACTCAGAGAGCCACCAGCTGCCCCTCACCTTGACCCGGGTGTCCTTGTGTTTCAGCATCTCCTTGTTGTTCATCATGATGCGGTTGGCTATGACCTTGTTGATGGGCACAAGCAGCAGTGCCAGGGCCAAGCCTCCCAAAAAGGCGACCCCCACTTGCTGGTAGAGAAGGTAGAGGGTAATGGCAAACTGGAAAGGCAGGCTCCACACCTCATGAAAGCTGACGCAAAAGTTGACCAACCTGCTGGTGTCTGTGCTCATGAAGTTGACGATTTCCCCCACAGTGAAGCGTGTAAGGCTGGTATTGCTGACACGCAGAGCCTTGCGATAGATGGCAGAGATGATGGCAGCCCGCATCATCAGTGTCACCTTGTTCACCTCATAGCTGAACTGATTCCGCAAGAGAGCGCCCAGGAAGGAGCCAGCAAAGAGCCCGAGGGCATAGAGCACCCCATGGCTCAGGGGCTCCTGCCGAGACTCCATAAAGTTCACCAGCAGGTTCAGAAGCAGAGGACCTGAGAAACCCAGCAGGTTGCCGGCCAGCTTGAGAAGTCCAAGGGAGTAGAAACGAAGACCAAACGCCGCATGAAGGACTGAGAAGAGTCGCATGTCCTCCTGGGCACAGTGCAAGGTATCTGGGGCATCACTACTCCCATTGCCTCCAGCAACGATTGGGCTAGTAAGAGACACCGTCTCCTCCTCTAGTTGGTGCAGAGCTGCTTTCTTCTGCCAGCAAGAGTAGAATCGATCACAGACCCTGGCAGCCTGGAGTTGGCAAGGAAGCACATAGACATCCTGCGGCTGTTTCAGTTTCCCCTGATAGCCATGTTTCATAAGAGGGCTCATCCAAACATAAAAGAAGCGCGAGAGCCAGCTCTCACCATCTTCTGCCACTCTCTGCCGATCAGGCACTGGGATCCCTGGCTCTGAGACGAGCTGGTCTTGTTGCCAGGCGTGATTGATGGAGAGGAAGTCTTGCCTGCCAGTGGTGGGTAAAAGGTAGCCAATCACATACGCAAGCAAAGAGACCAGCTGCAGGCAGAGAATGGCAAACCTGGAGGAAGCAGCAGGGTGGGCAGGAGACCAAGCTGTCCCACTTTGATAGTACCACACCAGCGTGATGACGAAGGAAGGTAGGGGTAAGAGAGCGAGGAGAGCCAGGGCCGCAGGGCCTCTGGTAGAGCCATGAATGGACCTGCAGAACATGAGAAGAGCAAGTCCATGTGTGAACCATGTCAGGACAGCAGTGCCGTTGGCCAGCACTTCCAGGTACACAGGGCCCAGCTCCTGCTGAGAAATGGTGGCTGGGATGGTATCAGCAAGGCATAGGCCAGCAAGTATGAAGGAGGCTGTGATCCTGCATCCCCAGCCTGGGCTGCAAGGCACCCCAAAGCCAGATCTAGAGGAGGAAAGAACAGAGACAAAATTTACACTTGAAATTCCATGACCTCTAAGTCAGTATTCCCCTTTCTTCCTCTCCTCTTCCCCCCTTTATCCATTCACTCTTAACCTCCTGGATTCACCTCCCCAGATTTGTAACTTTTTCAGACTGCAGGCATTGCTAAGCTACGTCAGGTCAATATAACCCAGTAACTGATCAATACCAGAGATTCAGACACTACCAGAGAATAGCATTTCTCTACAGAAATTTTTTTGCAAACTGTGATATTTTGTGGTCAAATCAGACTCTAGTCCTTGAGTATTAACAAAAAAAAGTATATTTAACCTCTTTAACACAAATTCTAGATGATCAAATTCTCTGTCACATCTCTGATCCTTGATTCCTCTTGTCTTTGTGGTATTTTGTCTAGAAACATTATTTTTATCACTGTTGGTTTCAGTAATGCTGTGTATGTAAAGTCCATAATCTATTGCCCAACAAAATATTTCATTATCACTTGACTCATTGTCATTTGTGGCCCTTCAGTATCAGTGAACATTGCCATGTTTATGAATTGCAGAAGAGGGTGATCATAAAAACAATTTTTGATTTCTCTGAACCCTGTATTAACTTATATACATCTTCCATGCCACCTTGGATTTATATCCTCTCCTAGAAGACTCCCAGTCTTCCCAATCCCCATTCACTGAAATTATTTTCTGTGATTTTATGCTCACTACCCTCTCTGGTCTTTCCGGATTCCTTTCTGCAATAGAGGGACCAGAGCTGTACACTGTACTCTGAATTAGGACAGATGCTGGCAAATATAATAGCATAATAATGTTGTGTCCTTCTCTAACTACATATTTAGCACATCACAGGGAGATCTGATTTCCAGCCTTTGCACCCCACATCCACTCCTGCATAATAATCAAGAGCTAGACAAGTTAGTTGTCATACCTTGGAGTGCCAAGAAAGCAGGCACTGACCACTGCAAGGATCACATGAGGAATCACGTTTAATGTCAGCTGATTAAAGCAATGGCCAACGCTGCCATGAACCCACACAGGGAGTGGATCTTCTGGGCCGGTCCCACACAAACCAGCCAGGATGTTCTCCATCCTTTGCTGGAAATTCAGAGAACGAGACAAAAGCTCCTAGAGTAGAAAAGAAAAAACAAAGTTTTTTTTTGTTTTTGAAGTACAAAACAAAAAAAGTACAGCCCCAGTCCAAGGTGACTGTGACAAGAAATGAACACAGGGCTAGAAACAACTTCCTGGGTCACACAGTCCAGGCTCTGCTATTGTGCACTTGCTATCATATCATCTACTTTACAAAATGATCAAGCTCCAGCTTAAAATAAATTATGTTGCTTGTCCCCCTAAGACACCCCAGGACCTCAATGCTCTGGGAATCTTTAGCTTTCTGCTTATTTCCAGGCTGATTTTTTCCCGTGGCCAGTTCATCCTTTTGAAATGAACATCAGGATATATTTGCCTTTCTGTTGATCATTCTAAAAAATATCTTGAGCTGCTTAAACAGTAATCTATCAGTTACATTTCCATCTTAAAAAAGTTCCCACAATGGTAGTCCTTAAGACAGCGTGTAACATTAAACACCCTCCAGGTGGCAGGGGAGGGGATGCTGGTGTCCGTCCAGAAAAGCAGGCGGTACCTCCAAGCTGCACGGGAGGGGGGAACCAGCAGGACTCCGTCCTCGTGTGCCGCCCCACGGGCCGAAGCACAACTGGGAAGGCCTCGGCTTTACAGCGATTTCCGCTCGCACCGGCTGGTCCCATCTCCAGCCTGGGACCGGCTGAGCGCCGCAGGCTCGGCGCGGGGCCCAGCTCGGCACGCAGAAACGGCGCACTGCAGCACCGGAGCCGGGGGACCGGGCCCTGTCATAGCAGCCCTCCCAGCCTGCGCCGGTACAGCTCTCGGTGCGGCGAAGCCCTCGGTTAAGGCCCGGCCT
>NW_010523012.1:0-3624 GCF_000687285.1 Phaethon lepturus
CCCCACAGCTCCTCCCCTCCCAACCCTGCGCCGCGACCCGCTGCGCCGCATCGCTGATCCCCTGCAAGCCGTCACAGTGCAGGCGACCCTATTAACACAATTAATTATACCAGGGGCTTGTGGATTATCTAATTATAAATGTGTCTAGATTTAATTTTCCTTTTAATTAATTTGTATTATTTATACACAGCAACAGCTGCCCGGGCAGAAGTCAGGGTAAATGTCTCCTCGCCACTTGGCAATGAGCACGTCCCAAAGGAAAGGGGTGTCCGGGGCTGACACCTTGGTGGCAGCACCCTGCAGCCCAGGGCACAGCAGGGAGACAAGGTGGGGACCCACGAGGCCATGGGAAGGGGGAGACAAGCCCAGCTGCTTTGGGGGTCAATGAGTTTTAAGCTGGTGACCCGTCCTACAGAGGAACAGCCACCCAGGGAAGCAGCTCCCACCAAAGTGCCACCATCCCGCAGGGACCTGCCCTGCCCTGGGGACCCTAAGGGCTGTGCCCCTTCCGGAGGGGCCCCAAAGGGAGGTATCGGTGCTGAGGGGACCCCAAAGGGAGCCCGGCCACCAGACCTCACTAGAGGGCAGCAAAATGCTGCCATTCCCCGGGCTGGTGACACGGGGCCACCCACCCCAGGTACTCGTAGCCACATCCTCCTTGGGGGGCCCCCAGCACTTGCCCCTCAGGACTCTGAGGCAGCTCTCCCCATCATCCGTGGTCTCTGCTGAACAGGGAACTGCAGTCTCCTGGTGTTGTCTCCCTGCCAGCTGTGGGGGAGGCTTGGGAGAGGCCAGTTCACGGGCTAGTTCATGGGCCAGCTCACGGGCAGCCTGCCTGCACACGGCAGCGCATTTGCTTGGTTGGGTGATGGTAAAGGTGACAGTGTCCCAGCAGCGTGCGGACAGCCAGCAGGTACTGCTGGGGAAACGGGCCAAAGAGGAGCTCAGGACCCCAGGGCCCAAACCCTCCCCGAGGCTCCAAGTTTCTCTAGAAATTCCACGTTTCACGCTCAAAAAGCAGAACACATAGCAAGTAAGCACTGGGCGCTGCCTGTGCCCTGCTCCCCTCGGCTCCCGGGAAAGCCTGACCCGTGCCGCCAGCCTCTGCCAGCAGCACCGGCAATACCACACACTCAAGCGGGACCGAGCACCCATCCCCACGGGCCAGCGGGCTGCCGGTGCCAGGACCCTGGCTGCCCAGCCACGCGTTCACCGCTGCAGGCCCCAAAGAGGCGAGAGGTGAAGGAGACCAGGACCGACACGCCAAGGACTGCGGCCGAGAAGCACAGGACGCCCGGCCAGAGCATTTCCAGCGCCGGCAGGCTGCCTGCTGTGTTTACTACGAGAGGACAGGGAGCCCCGTGCCATCTGGATCCTGTACAAGGAAATGAGATAAATTCAGAGGCGCAGAATTTCCCCATGGTGTTCAAGGCAGCTGCGCGCCCACGGGAAGGAGATGAAGCCTTGCCGCTGCTGGAGCTGGATCCACCTCTCACCTCCTCTCATGCAGCCCAGCTCTAAATTCAATGGTTACAGCACCAAACCTCCAAGGCAATTCCAGGAAACACCTTGTCCAGACACAAATTCACCTCCTCTGCAGGAGCAATAAAAGGCTGCCAGATGCATCATGCTCCAGGGAGTGACAAAAGGCATCGGGAAGGTCTCTTGTGAGGGTGTGAGAGGGCTTGCTGGCAGGGTGCCGGTGCAGACAGGACCCTGTTACGTGGGAAGATGAGGGCAGAGGCACCCAAGTGTGTCCGTCCCAGCAGGGTGGATGCATGATGCAGGCGGGCGATGCGGCTTCGCTGCCCTTGCGAGACGCAGGTCTGCGGCAGAGGAGCTGGAGGTGACAGCGCTTGGTCTGGGACGACACCGGGGAGAGGCCAGCCCAGCACCAGCAGAGAAAGCTGCTGTGTTTGGGACTCGAACACCAGTTAGAAAAGGCAAATGCAACCCTGGGCAGCCTGCCCTGCAGTCCTCCAGTGCTGGCATGGCTTTTGGGTGGCCACCCGGAGCACCCAGCACCTTCTGTGTCCTGGGAGTGGGGAGAGTGAAGGGAAACTCCGCACAGGGCCAGGGAGAGGAAGGGGATTTCCCACCAGCAGTTCATTAGGGCAGCGAGTGCCTGAGCCCCACGATGCGTGTCCTGCCCCGTGGGCTGTGACGTGGGTGGGCACCATCACCCCACGTGCTCCCATTCGGATCTCACGGCAGCAGGGATGCCCCAGGACATGCACAACATTTGACAGGCAGAGCAGCAACCCTGAGGTTTTCTTCCAGAAACAGCTATTTTGAAGACTTCGCAACCATGCAGCCACTTGCAGTCAGCCATCCCTCACGCGTGGGTCAAGGCACAGCCCTGCAAACCCCACGAGGCTTCACCCCCAGGGTTTCTGTTGCGGCAGCTACCAGGTAAATCCCCCGTGGGCTCAGGGTGACCTTTCCCAGAGCCCTTGAGAGTCTGGCAGGTATTTCTGAGAAACACCAGCACTCAATGCTGAGCAGCAGTGCCCTTGCTGGGAAGATCTGGGTTTTTTTCCACCCGCACCAAGATTTTGACACAAAACAGCCCCCAGGTGGGAGAACTGCCAGGAAAGTGCTTTGCACCCAGTGACAGAGTTAAAACCTTCAGGGCTGTATTGCATTGCGCAAGTTAGCAAATCCACCTCTATCTGGTGTCTCTGCACCAAAACCATCATCGAAAAAACATCTATTAAAAGCCCAAAACTTCAACCTGCACCCATGCCAGGTGTCATTAAAATTTAAATCCCTTCCTCTCAGCAGCCTGTTGTTTCTAAATGGGTACATAAGGGGCCTTCGCAGCAAGGCCACAGACTCCACCTGGTTAATGCAGGGTATTTTCCTGCCCTTCTGGGGAAACAGTCAATAATTATTTTTTTAGCTGCTGCAAAAAGCCGAGCGACCAGAAAGCATCCTGCTCCCCAGCTCACCTTGCGTTCGGTGCCTGGCCACCCACCCGTGATGGGCTCCAAGCCCCCCGTTACTCCCGCTGTCTCGAGCTTGCGCAAAGCCCCTCACAAGCAAACACCCGACCCCAGGGCTGAGCCTTTATGAACCATGAGCCTGGCAAAGCCACGGGCTCAGTGGCCCAAAGAGCCAGCCTGGATCACTGAGAGGAGGTAAAAACACAGCAATTCTCTTTGCTCTCTTGCTGTTCACTCCCTGTTTGCAGCAACGAGTGGGGACGACTTGTCCACATCCTATTAAATAAATGTAGGGCATTAGCTTGTGTTCTTTCACCAGGATCATGGTTTCTAGCTGCCATCCATCTTGCTTGCTAAAAGTCACACCTTTGGCATGGGGACAGCAGCGTTCCCCAGCGCCACCAGCACAGGATACGGGACAAAGCCTACGAACCACCTGAGGGGCTCGGCCACGCGGCCAGCATCACCCCCGTACCAGGGGAATACAACCGGCTGCCTTGGGCAGAGCGGTCCTGCCGTCCTGCCTGCACGGTGTGCACGGGAGGGGATGCTGTGCCCCCACAGCCCCCCACCCACGCTGGGTACCCTGCCCGCTCCCAGGGCAGACACATCCCCTGTGCTCAAAGCTGCAGCCGCAGCTTCCAGCACTGCTGCTATTTTCAGGGTTTCTCCTGCTGTA
>NW_010523012.1:3637-22312 GCF_000687285.1 Phaethon lepturus
GGAAGAGCCCAACACTCCAGATAGGGAATATTGTTTTCCTTCTCGAGTGACACGCAAACACTAATTGTACAAATGACTCTAAATGAGGAGATGTAGCTAATTCTGCATGCCAACATGTCACTGCAGCTCAGCTGTGACTTGAGGATGACCACAACTAAAAATACGGCACCACTGCTGTGGATGAGCAGCAGTCTTCAGTCACTGTGGGCTGTGGCAGGAATCACTGGCTGCTTGGAAAGACCAAAACCAAAGCGCAAGCCCATTCCAGTAACTCAGGCGACATCACTCTTCTTTTTCCCAGCTCATGGTAAAAGCCCTTCACTGTCCCAAACAGAATCACAACAGTGAATTGGTTTTTTTAGCCAGGGCATGGGAGCAGGGGCAGGATTAGTCCCTGATGGGCATCGTTGACGTGCAAAGTTGGTTCTGGCAACAGATGCTGCAAACTCACATCAGCACCTCTCCAGGCTTCACCAAAAACCTCGGCCATGCATTAACCACCAGTCACGTCCCTGGGTACTACGGGGAGCACCAGCCACCCCCTCCGCTCCTGTCACTGCCCCGTCTCCAAGGAGCTCCTTGGCACAGAAAGCAAGAGCCTTTGAAGGAATACCTTGGTTTCGGCCGGCCCCACGCTCTCCAAATAATCCCAGATGGCCTCGGGGAAAACACAGCCTCTTGACTGCATCCACAGGGTGAAGCCTGCTTTAGAAAACCTTTTTAAAATGGGCTTTTAAAGCCAAAGGAGCAAAAATACACAAGATTATCATTATTATTTATTTGATAACCTTCAGATTTACTCAAGGCCTATATATGCAACACGATACCGAGACTGCTATTGCTATTAATCTCTATTATTTACTTCTAACATTTATAAAGTGGCCTTCCTGCAGGCTGGGGCACATGCTTCGCATTTCTCAGACCAGAAACAAACACTGGAAAGTGAAATGCTCTTAACCCACGCTGCCAGGAGACTTCTTCCAGCCCCTCTAAGCAATACACACAGGGGAAAGGCCACACACATGGGAAAACCCCTCCTCTAGCTCCTTGAGCTGAACCCTGGCTCCCCTGTGCCTCAGGAGCAGAGGTCAGCTTCGGTCCGTATTCCCCCACTGCAGCGGAGCTGAAACCTCATTAATGCCAAATAACTGAGTGGCTCCGTCCCACCGCACCAGGCTCCCGGCCTCGGTCTGCCCGCAGGCAGTGCTCAGGCAGAGGAAGGACCTTGCTGCAGAGCGAACCGGGGTGCAAGGCAAACCCCCAAGCCCTGCTCCCAGCTCCCTGCCCAGCACGGACGTTCCCAGCCCTTTGCTCACTGGAGTAGGGACACGCTGGACATGTGCATCCAGCTCTGGGAAAGGATGTTCAGCAGCAATAACATCATCCCCGAGGACACCCAGTGCAACGAGCGGTTCGGGCTGTATTGGCTTCCCTGACCCTCGAGGTCCCACCTAACTGGGATCGCCACTAGGGACCCTGCTTTTGGCTCCCAGGGAAGGGGACATGGCACAGACAGAACAGGACTTTTGCCTCATCCTCCAAGAACAGGCAGCTGGAGGCTCCAGGGGAGTTGAAGGTACAGTAACTTCCTCGTGGAGCAAGTCGACTCCCTGGAGAAAACACGACAAGTAGGTCTGTTGTGTTTCAGAACAGCTTGTTCCAAAGCAGCTCTCTCCGACAGCACAGCAATCGCATCCAAAACAAGGGTTTCGCTGCCTGCGCGTTTAAGGAAAGCGGCATCAGACGTGAGACTTTGCAATTGCACCCAGCTCCTGGCAAACATCAGCACGTTCCCCACGATTCCCATCCGTGAGCTGCGTTACCTTCTCCGCAGCATCAGAGTTAGCGCCCTTAATCCAACTTTCTTCTTCAGAGGGTGCCTCCCCCCTCCTCTGCTCATCCTTACCTCCTTACAAGAGACTGGCCCTGACAACCTCAGCCCCTTTCCAAGAACGAGAGGGATGCAGGAGCACCGAGCATCCTCTGAGCGGGAGCACAGGGCCAAGGCGCTCTTCAGATCTCCTACTGAAGACCTGTTTGAGTCTCAGCATCCAATTAAAAATTATTCTTTGCCTTCCCAAAACCTTTCTCCTGTTCGTATCAATGTGGACAACAGAACAAAATCATTTTCTGCCTGAAGTCATTCTCTAAACACGAGGTGCAGACAACCAGCTCACCACATAGACGACAGCACCTTCTCATTAGCAGTACAAAGGGACCGCGCTGCTGCAGAAGGTGGCTATTTAGTATGTGCACTTGCTGAAAGCAGAGAATGACTTAGACCATCACCTGCCTAACCAAGACATGTTTGTCATTATTTTAATTCCTGCCTATGCCAGCTTACTTAACCATTTCATTCCTCATCCTTGGCCCCAGTAGAACACTGTGCTGTGCCTAACGAACAGACCGACCCGTAATTAACTCGAGTCTGTCTTTAAAGTCAGCACAGCACTCCCAGGATGATGACAGCTCAGGAAAAAAGCACAGGAAAAAAAAAATCATCACTCTGCTAAATTATAAGGTTGTTAAAGTCAAATTCCACACAAAAGGAAACCTCATGTTGTGTAACAGCATTTAGAGGCAGCTGCAGCCTGTGGCAAACACGAGGCAGACTTTTATCTGCTGTGGATACACATCCTTTCACATCTTTCCAGGTCAACGTACCCACCGTCCACGAGCACTGCTGCACGTGACTGCAGAGCCGTGTCCCCCGCACTGCCGGCTGCCGGGCACGTCCTACCGCCAGGTACATCAGCCCCACCAGGGTATATCCTGGCATCTCAGAGCACCACATATCCTAATTACACTTAAAAGAACAAAATGCACAGGCTGGATGCTCTGGGTCAGGAGTAAAGGCTTCGTGTGACAACCCGGCAGTGGGACTACCACAAAGCGGTGACGCTTGCCACCTCCATCCTCCCACTCCACAGGCTGGAAAATTCCCCCTGCCATCGCTTAATCTGCCCAAGTAGCAGCGCTGCTTTATCTTTTTAGGATTAAGGTCTAATCTATTTACAGCGCTTCAGGACAGGACTGCTGCTCATCTGCTACCTGGGGAATTAAGGAGCTGTGGTTATAAATAAAACAAAAGTCACCTACCCATCAGTCGGTCCAAGAGACCGACTGCAGGAGCACTGCCAGCAAATCTGGCTCACCCTGGGGACTGTCATCCCGATCCCCCGTGGGGAGTGCTTCCCCACTGCCAGACAGCTCAAATAAATGAAATAACTCCTCTCTGCACCGCCTGCTACACCAGCCAGCATCCGAGGCGATGCAGACGCCCTTGCTGATGAAGCTCTCGGTGGCAGCAGCTCCTTCTCCCCTTGCCCAGCGCTCACAGGGAGCCCTGCTGAGCTGGGAGACCCCTTGCTATGAGGTAGGGGTGCAGAGCTGGACTCCAAATCAGCATTTTATACCCATTTTCCCTGCAGAAGACGGGGAACAAGGGCAGAGCGGGCGGCACCGAAACCACTCAGCTCACAGCACCTTTACTGTTGGCAATAAACGGAGAGGTAGAGCTCACTCTCAGAGCCTGGGTGAGGTATCAGCCAGCAGAGAAATCCCTTTTTTGACTCCTACGCTGCTGTGGAGCTGCAGGAGCAAGAAGAAAAGCCCTTTGCTTGACCCACCAGCCTGTTTGGTATGTAATGGTGCTTGGAGAGCCCAGCAGCCCTGATGCACTCGCCCAGCATCGCTCCAGCACAGCGATAGCGACCTGGCAGCACGAAGCTGCTGCCGGCTGGAGGGGAGTGCCAGGGCACGCAGGTTCAGTCGCCGGCGCAGCAGCACTAACGAGGCCTTGCTAATTCAGGGGGACGGGAGCAGCGGGCAGAGGTGACGGGCTGCCTGCAGACTCCTCTGGTGATTTGCTGCAGCCGGCACAGCCTCCAAGCACAGGTCTCTGTCAGAGTTGCGCTGCTGGGAGATCACTCGAGGCGAGACCACAGGCTTTGCTCTGTGCGTCTCGGTTCACAAACCTCAGTCGTGACCTGAAATGATGGCTGCTGCTCAGGGACGTTTTCAGCAGCTCCAGAAGAAGGCTGGGAATGAGCAAGAGACTGTTACAGGGCCACCAGATTCACCTTCCCTTGCCTACTCCAGGCTAATCCACAACCTTGTAGGAGAAAGAGAGAGGTGCTGAAGAACAGAAGGCTAAACTGCAGTGCTCTCCCAAGGTCCATCCCTACACCAAAATCCACCGCAGCACAACCCTCCCACAGTGACCTTCGTAATCCAATTGCCCCCTTCTTCCCTGTGCATGCTCATCAAAACGAACTGAGAATCCTGACAGTTTGCCAAAAAAAATAAGAGGGCAATTCTCACATCTTGGAGCTATTCCTTCGCACGGCTGCGTGCCCAAATACTGCTGCCTGATTAATAAACATTTCATGCTCTGAAAGTTAATATTTCAACCAGAAGGATCATAGACTGGATTGCACTAGCAGCAAGCTTCCCGGACACCGGAGAGTCCTACCAAGATAACAAAATCCAGTCCACCTTGGCTCTCTGAGCTAGCATAGCCTGCTTTTACCATCACATCTCCCCTGCAAGCAACCCCCTGCTCCAAGCCCAGCCTCAGTGGGGACTGAGCCCCATGGAAAAGGGGGTCACAGCCGCACCACGGTTGTCAGTGAGGTTACATGAGGTGCCCCTGAGTGCCACGTGCCCTGGAGCAGAGCCAGGAGCACTTGGTCCCTGAGGTGGTATCACTTCCACTGTCGCTAGCTGCTGATGGTGCTGTCCTGCAAAAACAGAAAGGGGAACCCCACGGGAATTTCCACCCTGGCAGGGTCAGAGCAGCCTTCCACAGCCAACTGCAATGAGCAGCACGACTTGACACAGTGAGTATCAAAGGACAACACCAGGCTACTCGGACCCTGTCCTGTGTCTAGAGGACATTACTGACTTGTGTGCTGTGCCATCTGCCCTACCACACAGGCTGCAAAGGGGTTTGAATCTCTTTTACAGAGGGATGGATCAGTATAGCAAAAACTACCCATGGTTTTGTACCCAAATCTCCATTAAACCAAGATGCATTTTTTCAAAGGTCAGTGCCCTGGAAAGTTCCCCTGTCAAGGTGACTTCTCAAGCTGTTGAGATCCAGCATCTGCAGGATTTTCCCCTATAATAATAATAATCCTGCTGAGATTTACCTAATCTCTGAGTGACTCATCTGCCTCACTGTATCCCCTGTCCCAGTTACCATAACACTCCTCAGCCTCTCACTCATGGTACCTCCCTGCACGTCCACATTTTGCATCAGATCATTCCAGCCCATTTCACTGCCTCCCCAGGCCTGGAAACACTCTCTCCCTTCCGTTAATACCTCCCAAATACCTGGCCAGGGCATAGCATCTTTGTTTTGTACATCCCCTTGCCAGGCTGGTTCCAGCAGAGCTGGGATTCCCAGGCAGCTGAGCCGTGAGGGTCGCTGGCTGCTGGACCGTGGTGGCATGGGGGGCAGCCCCTCTGCTTACGTGGGACGTTGCCCTGTGTGGGGTCAAGGTCATCCTCCATCTCATGCAGGAGCCAGCAGCTGAAATCCTTCTGATCTACATGGGGCCTTGGACGGATTTGGATGAACCATCGTGAGGCAAAGGGCTCATTTATCCACCCTCCAAATCCTTTCTCCGTTATTTCATATTCCCTGTTGGGACATGATAGCCATGCCTTTCGCTACAGATCACGTCGCTGCAAGGGACAAAGCATCCAAAATGCTTCAAAATCAGCAAATCCCTCCCAGGGCAACTCATCTAGCACCTCCCAGCTCTGCATCTCAGGTGACTTCTGAATTCTCCTGCTAGGGGCAACCTGCTCTGCCTCAGGCACCTTCTGCTACAGCAAAAATTGCCAGCGATTAAGCTATCTTCAAGGCAGGAGATGAGTGCCGAGCAGGGACCAAGCTTCAACTCGCAATTCCCCTGTAGCAGAACCCCACACAAAGCAATAGGCATTAACAACACTTGTTCACTCGACACGAACCAAATGTGGCCAAAATCCCAGAAGAAGCTGCTGAAGCCAAGAAATTAGCAACACTCCAAGAAGAAGCATATGTTTATATGCATAACAGTGAATCATCTTACAATAGTTAACTGCACACAGGAAAACAAAGGGAAAAATACCCTCATCCTTCCTGCTTCAGACAAATCTTTATCAGGTGTCAGGTTGAAACATTAACGGTGGGGTTTATCTAGTGGAGGGTCACTTCTGGAGTTCTTGGTGTGAACAACTGGAGGCCAGACACGTGATGGACAAATTTTTCCCATCCTACTGCATGCATCTTTTAAAGACGGTAAAACATAACACCACAGGTTAAAAATTAAGGACCACAGAAATCACCATTTTCAACCCTGACCACTTCACCAAGGGCACGTCATCTTCCCCGAGCGTGGAAAAAGGCGGGTCTCAAGCCTCACGCTGGGGCCGGCTAAAATGAAGTCTTGTTTACCTAAGGCACTGCCAGGCAGCCTCTTCCCCGTGTCCTCACTTCAGCAGTGCCTTCCCAACCTCATTCTTTCACTGGCAAAAACAGGTCACCATCTGCTCTCCCTCCTGACTCCGGCTAAATGACAGCGCCTGCCTCTGCACGAGATAAAACAACTACTCTGCAAAGTGCTTTCCCTAACGCACGCTGGGGAGTAGGAAGGTTCGCTCTCCCAACCAGATGACCAACAAGGACACCAGGCGCAGGGATGATGGCTGTCACAAGGAGGCCTGCAGGCTATGAAATAATGACCAGGAACGTCTGCCACATTCATCAACGTGTCCCCAGGAGACAGGAGATCTACAATTTCCACCTGCAAGGCAGGAATTCAACCCGCTCGACTTCCAACTTTTATTTTCCATCCTAAAGTCCAGTCACCTACTCCTGCAGCCACCCTCTGCTCCTGCGTAGCTGCGTGGTGCGCCGACACAAAGCACTTGAGCAGGGCAGGTGACAGGCACAGACGAGACCTCCAGCCCCCCCAGCCTCTGCGATCACCTCAGCCAGCCTCTGGAGGAGAAACCAGGAGGTTTTAAAATGCAGAAAGGTTGCAAAAACAAGGGCCAGAGAAAAGCTGCCTTCCCTCTCAGGGAGCCTCAAGGGCCTGGCTCAGTCCTGCTGCAGTCCCTGGGCAGGGCAGGCAGGTCCAGACTGGCACCCTTCCATCTCCTGCTGCTTCCCTGACAGCCCTTCCCTTGGAAGAAAGCTACTCCTAAACCTTTTCCCTGCTTTACAAGGCAAGTCTCCCACTCACCTAGTGACTATTTTGTTGTGTCATGGTCCCCATCAGTGACGCTGCCCTGCCAGCCAAGGGCGACAGAAGCGAGTGCTGGGGTCTCATTCACAGCACGGACTTGAATCCACATCCCAGACAAGTGCCCGATGCGCTTGGCTACCTGGAGTCAGATGACTGCTCTTGTTCATGGGGATAAGATTTTAAAGTGCCGGGTTTGACCTCAAAGCACCACTGCCTGCTCCTCCTGGGGGTGGGAAAAAGAAACACCAAACTAAAAAATCCAAACGTCAGCAATGCATGTGGGTTGCACGTCGTGTGACTGGTGAGCCAAAGGACCCTCCTCCTCCCTAGACAGAAAGGGAACAGGTATTATACCCTCACCAGTCTGCTCACTGGTGTCTCTCATCCCCTGCTCAATCCTGCACAGTCTTTCAGCTGTAACCCGTGGCAGACAGCAGCCCGCAGACCTGCTAACTGCTGTACCGACACAGCAGGCAGCCGAGCTGTGCAGAGCACAAAGCCCTCTCCCTCTTCTAGGATGGGACACGCACAGTGACGGCCACCACGATGGAAAAAGCTGCTCTGCCATTGCCAGGCTGCTGGAAATTTAGCTCACCTAACCTTGTCCAGCTGCACTTTGCTGCTTTAAGCCTAAATCAATATTCCCCAGACCTCCCCCCCTTTCCTTGGGCTAACCTGAACCGCCGCCGACCGGAGCAAGCTGTGGCAGGAGTGAACCCGTACACATGCCCCACTGCTTCTACGTTCGTTCTTCGCCTCGATGAAGCCATCTAATGCTGCTGCGCTTAAGGCAGCAGCCCTCCTCGCGGTGACACTTTGCATCTATCCCTGCATCCTGGCATGTCACGCTGGTTGCCATGGCAATGGACCGTTTGGAGGAAGGAAGGTTTATTATCAGTTTTTCTATTGAATAAAACCTTGGATGAAATTTTGTTTTCTCTCTGCTGATGCAAAATGTCAGAGATTTGTTTCTGACCCTGTTGAAGCTCCCTCTGTATTTATGGATTATCCAGGCCAACTTTCAAAGCATATTTTCTGCCACTCTTGAGGGAGTCTAATGCACACACCCAGTCGGGGCAGTGCCTGAATCCCCATTAACAACTCGCCTGAGCCCTAGGGTAAACCACAGAGAGCAGCATCCTGGAACAAAGCTCATCTGGACACTTCCCAAACACTCAAGAAACATGCTAACTGTTGTTAATTAAATGGCAGTCAGCTGTCTCCAAGTAAAAAAAAAAACCAAACAAACCTTTCCTACAGACCAGGGGTCCCCGAGATTAATCCTGTAAGGTGCAGAGCACTTTCTGATGAGCTCTTCCATGTGCTCCACAACAGTACCAAGAGGCTGCAAAGCTACAAGACATCCAGTACCACATGAGTTAGGCCCTCAGGCTGAATATCAGAAATGCAGAGCAGCAGGTTTATGAGTCAGTTCTAGGAATGTGAGAAAACTGGGTAGGAAACAGCTAAACAAATTGCAGATTTTTTTTTTTTTTTTAAGCTCTCTGTGTTTCAGTGCCAAGGACCCTTCCTACGCAGGCCAATCCCCCGCTCTCCCCTCACATCAAAAGCTCTCCGAATTTTGTTCCCATCACGCTTTCAGGCTGACGCACTCTCCAGCGTGTTCTCTGAAGTACAATGATGTGACTTGAGAAGCGCTTCAGTGTTTTTAACAGGTTTTTAAAAGTCAGTCGGGAAGTGGGAACACAGAGAAACCAGAGAGCCTCAGCACAGCACCATTAATGGGGTAAGCTAGGCTCCTCTCTCCCAGGACAGGAGATTCCCAGAAACAGGAGTTACCCTGAAAATCCTATTTCACTGCAGGCCAGTGAGCCCTGCCTCAGCAAAAAGCCTTTCCTGGAAAAGCAGGGACAGCATCATCCCTGTAGAGTTTTGCAAGCTATTTGCAAAGCAGTCCGCTCGAGCACACGGAAAAGCAGCCTGGCCTCCCTCGGATGGGGTTTAGGAAGGGCAGTTGCGCTTCTGCCACAAGCCCTGGGTGCCCATGCTGGGGTTGGACAGTGCTTGTAGCCTGGCCACAGCAACACCAGGGTGACCATGGGCACACGCTGCGTTCCCCCATGCCGACAGCGAGGGGACGGGGAGCAGAGCGGGGAAGCAGCAGCTCGTTAAGCCACGGCACGTCACTCGCTCCCCGTGCTCGAGCCCAGGCACGCAGAGCTCCATCTGGCACGGAGCAGGACAGCCGCTCCGCCAGGACACAGCGAGACACGCTGTAGTCGCGGTACGTGTGCGCATCGGCCCCGGCTCCTGCCAGTCGCTTGTGATCATCGCTTGTGATCCCCTTCCATCCCCTGGAATGACTCCATCCCCGTCTCTCCCAGCACCACCGGGATAAATCCCAAGGTACTGCACCACGGGAACCTGCTCTTCGCTCCTTGGCAAGGCAAAGGCAGGTGCTCTACCAGAGAGCAACATCCCAGCTGAACATTAAAGATATATCCAGCATCGAAACCAAAGGAGTCTGAGCCCACAAGCCTCTCCATTTGATATACACCATTTTGGACCATAACCAAGAAGGGAAGTTATTTATGGACATGCTCTTTTTGGCCAGGAACACACCCACGCTGGGCTCTGCCACCCCTACAGACCATCTCACTTCTTAGTTAGCAAAGATATCCCACTAAGGGACATCTAGAGACCTCAGTGGTCTGGCCCTGTCATGCTCAACCAGGTGACAAATATGTCCCGTCCCCCTCTGGGATTGCATTCAGATTGTGCGAGGCAGACAGCAGATGGGCAAGTCAGGCTGTAGCTGAACCAGGAATAGCATCTACATCGCTGGTAATCACAAAATATAGCTGCAGAATTCAGACAGGCTGGGGTGTCACCCAGCGTACAGGGGATGGATTATATTTCTAATTACACTCTAAGTCTAAGGGCAACAAAGGCAGCCAAGTTAAAATACCTTCTGATCTACCACACGTCTCCAGTGGCTCGTAAGGGGAGGTTTACAAAGATCAAGCTGTGGAGAAGTCAGCACCCTGGTGAAATGAGAAGGCAGCCTCTGAAACCTCCTGTCTAGCAGCAAAGACATTTGGCTCTGGGGCCACCCTAGGATGATCTCGCCCACACAGGAACGAGCCGATGCCATTTTAACAGTGAGAGTTTGCACTTCGCAAGCTTCTGCGAGGGGCAGTCTGCAACTGAGGATGCCACTGTCTCGATTGCCAGGAGTTACCACGGCTTCACCCCTTCCCAGCACTCTCACTCCCATACGGGGCTACCGAAGAGCCCTGCCACGCACAGCCTGACACCGGCAGAGCATCTCACCCTGGCACGCTTCGCTTCCCCACGTGCAACAAGCTCAGGCCTCGGTACCTCACTGCGAGCGACAGGATGGGGAGATGCCCGGCTACAGAGCCCCATCGCTGCAGACACAAGGAGCCAGAGCTCCTCGTGAGCAGAACTTGTGTGGAGCTGCATACACTCAAGATGTTACAGTGTGGATTTAGAAGGTCACTGTCCTCAGCACCACTAAGTGTTTGCCCTTGAAACATCCTTCTCAAGAGAACAAGAATCATCTCCTGCCTGAACTCTGCCAAGGCATTCATCTAAAATCCCTCCTTTGTCTCGCACCAAATGCAAAACACGCATTAAATCGACACCCCGGTGTTTTATGACCCTTTTCTCACTAGCCAGGCAATGCTGGACTCCAGGCGAGCAGGAGACATTCCCCCAGCCTTTAGCTCCCATAGCCATTCTCATCCGTTTTCTGCCCCAGCTACACAACAAACGTGAGGGAGACTCGAGTTTATAATGCAAGTTTTATGAAGCATGGAGATACGACGTAACGATGGAAACGCGGTGACAGGACGAGATTCAGAAGGCAGCGTTACAGAGCTCTGTGCAGACGCATACCCTGCCAGTCTCCAGCTAGAAAATCATTTTACAAGGCTGCAAATGTATTTCTTCCACTTCTCATGGGAGGTCCTGAGAAGGTACAGATTTAATGCTGCTCCATTTCTACCACGTATTGATCAGATATTGGTATTCTGGAGCAGCAGAGAGCTCTCATCAATTAGAAAGACGCTCCCTGCAGCATTAAGTGCTGCAGACAGCAGTCAGAAGCCCTCAAAGGCTGACTCAAAGACCAATTGCTTTCTGTATTATTGCATTTTCAATATACGAGACTGATCTCTAAGAGCTTACATTTAATTGCCAACTGGGTGAACGACAGCCCCAGCAGTCAGTTTGGAAACCGGACCTAAGCTAAGGCCCTTAAGGAGATCAAGGTAAGAGCAGCAAAGGGCAGAACAGCTCACAGCCCGCCGCGGCATCCAGCCAGGACCTGGTGCCCAGCACCCGAGCGCCGGTGCTTCAGAGGGAAGAAAACGCTCCCTGTTCACATGGGCTGCCCCACAAGTTGCTTCCGAACGAACACGTTTCCAGAGCTCAAAGAGCTGAGCTGGGAGGGGCAGGAGGCAGCAGGGGAAGGTGCTCAAAGGAGGCAGGGTTGAAATCTGCTGGAATGCTTTCTGATGCCTTGATCTACCGAGGCAAGCAGCATGCACACGGATCGCAGAGACAGTAAAACAAACCTGCTCGTTGTTGTCTAGCTAAGAGGCATTTCTTTCATGCTGCAGCAACTGCTATCTGTAATCAATTCACTGCTGGAGCCATGAGACAACAGAACATGTTTTTTCCCCAAAACAAGGACCTGATTTCAATTGATCTGAAGGTGGAAACATCCTCCTGTTGTCCCAGAGAGGCCAGGACCCCAGCAATTGCCAGGTAGCCCTCGGAGCCTCTCCCGCTCAGGGCCAGCTTCCTCTAGCCCCCACGTTTCCGGGCCAAGGAGGATTGGCAGCAAGCACTGCTGCCAGAGGGAAGGCTGGCCCAGTACCTTGCTGAGTGAGCAGAGCCCTGGCTGGGAGCAAGGGAAAGTGCAAGCCGTGCTGCAGGATGCCCGTGCTGAAGCCCAAATCCATTTGTATTCCACAGGATCCTCTCCTCTGCCTGTTAGCACAACAGATGACAGGGTCTCCCCTCAGAAGCCGAGGCAGGAATGAAATGCTCAGCACTTGCTCTTTCTATAATAGAAACAGAAATGCTGTTTCTATTTGAGCTCCTGTAGCTATGCCCTCCTGCTGAGGAAGGGTTTTGCCACAGTGCTGGTTTGTTAGGCTGTGGTGAGCAAGGTCTTGCTGAGATTCCTCACAAGGGAGGTGCAGGAGCATCACTTCACAGGCATCCCATCCAGAGCGTGCAGCACAGCTCTGCAGACTGGAAACCCCAGGAGCTCTGAGGCAGCTGGGCAGCAGCCTGATGTCAGGAGACTGACGGCTGGTAATGTCACGATATGATATTGCAGCAGAGACAGGCAGGTAGCAGTTTCTTATTGCAAAAGCTTGACAAATTGCTTTTTAAATCCCTCTGCTTTTGAGCTGATCTGATTTTTTTAACCCTGACACAATTCTCTGTCACACAGGACTGGTAATTTCTTCTTCAATTTCTCAGCAATCCCTCTAGAACCGAGCACAGCAGATTTCCCTAATTCACATTATCAGCACCATTTGCCTCATGAACAACAGAAGGACCACCTGAGATTAAACGGAAAGCTGTTGCCCTTTGGGTTTTCCTCTCTCATAGGCTACACGATGTCTCTGCTTTTAGCCTCCTGCCTCAAGAGCCGTGCAGAGTTTAAATCCACTGCCCAGCAAATGAACAGTACATGCAAAACCTCTCAAAGCAGAAAAATCTATTCCCTTCCTAGGCTGTTAGGCACCATGGATAACTGATACATGACTCCATGAGATGAAGAAATAAACCATTCTTCCTTCTGGAGGCCCCTTCTGTCTGCGACACTGAGCTGGGCAGCCTTTGACCTTGGGTTCTTGCATTAATGCCGGCACACAGTCAGACAGGGATATCGCACACGCACGCAGCTCATCTCCTGGGGTTTCGCTTTCTTCTGCCCCCGAATAATGGCAGCTTTGTCCTCTAGTAAATGAAGGAGCAGCCAGTTTATTGCAGGCCCAGCTTGTTCTCAAAGATAAACCCAGTGAAAAATGTCACCTGCTGATTCGATCCGCCCTGCATGCCACTTCAGCAGCTGCTCCATCCCAAACACCCATTATCATCAAACAGGTGGAATAATAGAAGTGTATACAGCACATATACATAAACATGAGAGCTGGAGGAAAGATGGCATTTTGTCCCACAGCCCTGCAGGCCTGGCTTAGAGAGCTGCTTTGTTTAGGAGCGACAACAGTCCAGCTTGACAACGAAGCCTCATCATTGCCCCCTCGGCACTGCAGCATCCAAGGGCAGAACTTGCAGCAGCTGGACACCAGGTCCCCTGCAGACCACCCAGCTCAGGGCACTAAAGCAGGACCCTCGGCAGTAAGGGTCGGGAGGGAAGTGCCCTGGCACCATGGCAGAGCTGCCCTGGACTGCACTCCCAGAGGAGTGTCTGCACTTAATGCGTGTCTGCACTTAGAGAAGCTGGGGGGGCTCGGGCGCTGGATCAGTTACACAACTATGGGGCACTTTTCTGCCTTCCCCTGCAAGTGCTGTTTGCAAAACAGCTGCCCAGAACCGCCTCCCATCCCAGCTATCACTAACAAAGTGCGAGCACCAGAATTAATTCAAACTCATTTCCAAGCAAAGGCAAACAGTTCAAATCCACTGCCCTTTGGCAACCCTGCTTTGATTTCTTACTGAGGTCCTGAAATAAATGGAAGGCTTGGATTCAGCTTAGCAGAACACAAACAGGAAAGCCATATGATAAATTACCTTTGCAGGCACGGAGGATTCACCTGGGACAGTGCTATTACCTAGTAACCAGGAAGCAACCGCGGGTTATCGGCATCACATCTAGCTTTTGCGAGCGCAGCTTTCACCTATGATGTGAGTGTGTGGGAGACACCAGCTCTCTCATTACTCCCGGGCGAAGCAGCGCCAGCAGCCTCACCCGTAGGGCGATGTTGCAGGAGTCGTAGCAGCAGCAGTAGCATCCTGAGACTTGGCAGCTATCCGCAGCCCTCCTGGGGTGTTTAAATTTACCGTCATCATTAAGGACAAAGACGCAAATGTCAAACGCAAGGCATCCCGTAATGGATTTAACGCAGGCTGGAGAGGAGTTAACTGAAACGCAGAGCATTTGTCTTGCTTTAAGTAATTATCCTTGCAGGAAGAGTACCGCTACCAAAAGCAAGTCTGCTGTAATTTCTGTCACCTTCCTCCTGACCCCTTCTCCTATTTAAAATTTCTGGCTAGTTTTAGAGAAAGGAAAGCAAGACTGGCTCATTAACGAAGGTACAAAGAATAACTACAGCAGGTTGGGATGGAGTCCACACAGTAATCAAAACAAGGCTTTGTAGTTAGCACTGAATTCACTCAATTACGTTTGTGGAGCCTACCCCGTGCTGCACGCAGCTCTGCTGTGGGGAGACTTTTCTTTGTGCCTTATTGGCTGTGCGCAGCGGTACTGTGAGAGCAGTTTCCTTGACAACATTTTTTTTTTTTTTTAATGGAACCTTTTTTCCTTGCCCCACTCCACGGCTGCAAGATCAGGCCTGACTTTGAATCCCAGTTGCAAAGATACCACAAATACGCATTAGCGTTACACGAGAAGGAACACCCCAAAAGCCTGTCCGCAATATGAGGTCCCTGTCCCAGGCAGCTTGCAGTGCAATCAGACAGGGGTGGTAGAGGAGCTGAAGTTGAGAAGATTGTGATCATCATTAAGCTGTGCATTATGCAGCTCTTCCTCCAGATTTTTTTCTATTAGCCTGCCAACATTTTGTTACCCTTCATCTTATTGTCACGTGTCTACGGAGAAGAGAAGGGAACAAGCCTATGGCTTATATCCACCCCATCACGAGCTATTCCAGCACGGGTCACACAGCAGGTGCTCTGCGGTACACTACACTCCAGCCAACTCCTCCGAAGCACCAGCCAGCCCCTCCATCCCCAGGGAGTCCATCAAATCTGCATTTTATCTCCCTTGGGCCTGATCTGGTGGCAGGAGACCCACTGTCTCGCTTACTGCCCTCAAGCAACAGCAACAAAAAAGCACTCTCGTCATTAGGACTAGTCAAAAGATCTTCCAGCAGAACAGATGCTCCCCTCCCTGCCAAACGTTGAAATGATGGGATTGAAGCGTTTGCAGGAACATATCGATCCCATCGTAGTTCTCAAAAAAGCAGGAGGCTCGCCTGCACTCCTAGCACTTCAAGCTCGCAGGCAGCAGGGCTGAGCAGCAGCAAAGATTAGATGTCAACAAGCTGCTGCTATTTTAACATTTTCCCCCAACCCCACTCAGCACCAGCCTGATGGGTTCTGATGCCCTTTTTCTCTAGGAAAATCTCTTATTTCAGTCCTAAAGCCATTTATATTCCACACAAGAATGTCCCCTTCCCTTTTATTGTTGGAATTTGAAATTTGAAATGGAAATGACAATAAATCACAAAGTAGCACAAAAGTCAGCCTGCATGCAGAATTATCTGTGGCAAAAGGTACCCCAAAGCACTCAATCTAGTCAATTGGAATAACCAGCTCAGCAAGACCATGACACCCAGCAAGCTAATGATCCAACAGCCCTCTGGATAACAACAAGGACAACAAAAACCAGACACAAAACAGTAGCCCAGGAAGGTCACAAGCTCCACACGCACAGTCTTGCCAAAGACAATCAAAGGGCCTTCTGAATATTATTTCAGCCAGGGGTTCACGCTGTGCTCTCCACTCTCTGCAAAATACTGCAGATGTTATAGTAGCCCCAGCCTCCCTGCTCTGCTGGGAGCAGGAGGCCTTTCACAACATCCTATCCTCCAACTCACTGCATGCGCATCCCCTCAGGGTGCTTGTCAGCGAGAGATTTGTTTCAGTAAAGGACTCCAGTCATCAGCATTCAGCCCTGCTTCCCAGCAAAGTGGCTTCAGGAACCACAGAGGATGTCCCACATCCTGGGACCAGATTCACTCCCTCTGTGGACTTCCTGCAGCCCTAAAGGACTCACGTTACTACTGGGTGCTTTTGGTTTCCCTTCCTGGACAGAGAAGAAGCAATTCCTTACCTGGTTCTTTTCCCCGCCTTGAGCTCTTCTAATCCATTCAGAGATTTGGATCAGGGATTTTCCTCTGGCGTTGGCTCCTGGTGTCCCTCATTCGTCTCCATCTACAGAGTTAAGCCCTGTAAGAAAGGGCACAGACATAGCCACCTCAAATTCTAGCTATCCTGCCAGTATCACTTGCAGTCACTGCCAAAACAAATCAGCTTCTCCAGCAGCCTCTGAAGCTCACCCACAGTTGTTTCAAGAGGCAAGCTCCTTGCCAGTCACACCACTACCCCTGCAAAGGGCTCGGGTGCTCAATTACCTGGTCCCAACCACATCCCTGAAATAAGAAGCCGCTCAGTGGTCCGAAGAGAAGTGGAGCTCCTGTCCTGGGTGGTACGTAGGCAACTTTCTGCAACTGCACCAACAACTCTGTCAGATAGCCAGTAACTTCATGAGATAGCCTAGTTTTCTTTTTGACGTCCCACCAATCAGTAGTAGCAGGATCTAGACTACATCTATGGCATGAAAAACAATTAAGACTTCACTTACATCACTTCATTCACTGGTGATGGTGATTTAAGTTCTGAAGAAACAAGCACTCAGAACAAGGGAAGGTCCCAAGATTTAGGTCCATACCTAAGGTTTTGGGTTTTGCAAAAATACTTAACATAGGACTATCAAGGTAAGGATGCCTATATAGCCCTTGGACAGCCTAAAATGAAAGGTGTTCCAGATACACCTGTGAAACACATTACCTGTTATGTCCCTTTAGGATTTAGAGAGACATAAATACAGTTCTAGACAGGATTCCCCGACAACTCCATTTTCATGGAGAAGAGTCAACGGACTCTCCAATACCCCCAACTTTATACCTCTACAAATTCAGCCAAGCCAGCCTCCAGGACATACAGATGAATACAGCAATCCATTTACCAGAGCCTAGTAACTTACTGTGAAGCTCGGCTGCAAATAACTCTGTGCTCCAAGTGCCCAAGTATCTTTCCATCTTAACTAAGACGTCGCAACCAGAGACGTCACAACACAGAGCCAAGGCTCTGGCCACCTTTAGCATGCACGTGAAGAGTGGTGACGCTACACAAATCTAGAGAGACAACAGGTTTGATAGTAACCTTAGTGTTTTACTTCAAGATCTGTTTACTGACAAAAAGCTATTCTTCCCCTCCCCAAGAAACATGTACTTAAAAGCACTCTCCGGAAGCGATTTGCAAGCGTTAAGACTAAGTTAAATGATTTATAATTTTTTAGTTAAAAGAACATACACTATTATAGAAGTGCAACCATGATTCCGGCAGTTTCCCTCCCCAAGCAGGGTCACTCCACTCAGCTTATCATTCTTAATTGCTCCAAAAGTAGCATCTTAAGTGATATAAATATGCATGTGACTAAGTGTTATCTCCAGTTAAAGTATCAGTATCTGAAGCCACCTAGGTATTAGTGGAAAAAAAAATTAACAAGAGAAACAAGTAACTCATATCATACAGGAGTATCTCACCTCCAATTAAATGCATGACATTTTTTATATTGAGTAGCCTTTGATTAGCAAGACATATCACTTTTGTGCATGGTAACCAAAAAAGTAGAAACTTTGAAAAACAAACAAAGCAAGAGTTTGGTGTTAGAAAAAACCCCAACCTATACAAATACAAAGAGATGGAACTTCACAGTTACTGCTGCCAGTCTTGCAGCCAAAGTGGTTTATTATTGCCAACAGGGACTAAAAATTAAAACTAGTGGGAAAAATTTGATAAATATTAGAAACAATACTGATTTGCAAGTAACATATTTCTTTGATGGCAGCAAAGGAAAGCTGATTGGATTGTTCTCTGTGAAGCCCAGAAAATAGCACCTTAGTTTTATTTAAATAAATTATACAGATCAGCGCAGTGGCATTCCACTACCAAGGAAGGGGAACTGACTCTAGAAACTCACTCACTGTTATCCCAAAACAATAACCCTATTCAAGCTCTGCCAGGTGGCATGGTGTCTAGTCTCGTCCAGGGCACAACAGAAAGTTTTGCAACAGATCTTTGACAGTTCTTGGGAAAGTTCAGAGCTGTTGTTTGGTTTGGGGGTTTGTTTTGTTTGTTTAAAGGTAGGTTTACACATATTTAAACAGGTAATTTGAAAGGAAGAGAACTGTTCCTGTCTGCAGCACTGTTCCCGCTTCTCAGAGGCAGAACAGCCCTTCCCACCAGCAAATCCAAGCCATGTAGTACCCAGTGGTGATTAGCAATACAAGGGGCATGGAAAAACTTGTCCAAAGGCCTTTACAAATCAGATTAGAGAAGAACATTTAACATTAATGAGCTGCAATAAATTCATCAAGAGCCAGAGGGAAGACATTTTACTGCAAGAACTTTATTGCACCATGTTCAAGTGCTGAACGGA
>NW_010523012.1:22343-32607 GCF_000687285.1 Phaethon lepturus
TGGACATCTGTCATAATTACACTCCCCCATTTGTGTCTACACTGTATGACAGTCTGCACTTTTCACTATTTTTCCTCAATTAAGGCTGCAGAGTCATAGTATATGATAATTAGTACATTATAAATCAGAGTAAAACTAGGGGGAAGAATGCAAAGTTATACATCTAGCATGTAAATTTTTTATTGTTCTTCAGACGGGCTTGGGGTTTGGTTTTTAATCCAGCTCAACACCTTACCCTCCAATCTGCCTTCCATCATTTGTCAAATCAGTTTTAACTATCAGTATTTCACTTTACTAAAACCAGCAATTTTAATTTGCAGCAACAGTTAGAACATTAGGCTTCTAGTTTGCAAAGGGAAGGTAAAGGCCAGAATTAGGTAATTTCAGCATCATCTACCTTCCATGTGGACTCAAACATTACCAGATACGTTATTTCCCTAATGTAGGCATTGACATCACAAACATTTTCACGTCTCCTTTATCTGTTAGAGAAATCAGAAATGTTACACATCTTAAAGGGAGGAAGGAACTCAGTACAACAATACAGCTTGAGTCAGGGTACAGACGGTGTTTTGTGAAGTGCAGTGTTTTCTAGCCATGGACCTCAAACAGGTCTGTTGGGATAGCGGTAAAGTAAGGGGCTTGACAATATTTTTTGCTTAAATTTATAAATCCCTTCCAGAATTCGAGGAGTCCATTACCTGTGTTCTGAAAATGTTTGTGCAGTTAAGCTGCAGACTAAAAGCAGAAGTCTAGAACAGGAAGAAATCCTGCAAAGGCAGTTCACGTTGCCAGCAGCTGAGGTATTGGTAAAAGATGGGTACCAGTCTACACCTACTACAGGTACAGATCAACAAAAGTCTTTGGTGCTCCACAGCAAAAGATCACAGGAGAGTATGATCCTAAACCTGTATTCAAAGCCTTCAATGGCTGAATATTGCAGACATAACGTCAAGTTGAAAGCACGAGGTCACTACTGGGGCAGGGCACCAAGTTAACGTGTGTTTAGTAGAAGCAGCCTGGCTGAAACTGCTTATTAGAGGCTGTAAAATGACTTCTCTCGATTAATTTACTGACACCACCATTGGCCCTACAAAGAGAACACGGTGCCAGTCCACACTCCAAAAATCAGCGTATTTATGGTCTGCCAATGGTGAATACATGATAGGCATGTTGGTGTATAACTAGAGATTCTCCCTCCAAAGAGCCTAATAAAAAAATAACAAGGCAATCAGTGGTTAAACTGAACTGTACATGAGGGCTAGTCTGGGAAAATACCCATACTAGGCATTTATTCATGGACCGCATTTCAGTATGCGTACCATCTTTACTTCACATATGATCCAAATGAGAACCTCCCCCCAAATCCTTGTGTTCAGCAAGACAGAGAATCTGGACAGCAGCAAAAAGCCTCTTCTTCCTTATGACAGATTAAGTCCTTGTCTGAATTGCCCCTTGCTCACCTAGGACACTTTTGAACATCAGTCTTCTGCCGGGATAGATTTTTCTATCTAGCAATAGAAAGACAATTAACATTTCAGCCGAATTCTTTGGAGAAATAAGACTGAGACACACATAAGATCCCACACACGTGCATACACACACTCTCACACAGTTAAAAGCACTATCTCCCATCAGTCACAAAAGGCAGATTCACCAAAGATATTAGGCAGTGAGTCTTCTGTTAAAGCCCACCAGGAAGTTTCTCCACACCTGCAGAGTCTGAACACCATGTAGACATACAACACAGACATCACCAAATCTCTAGAATATGCCCAGGCTGGGCTTAAGGCTGTCAGACTGCTCCCATACAGCAAAGGCTCCTCCTCATGTCTCTCTGCCAGGTCCCAGCAAGGTTAAAAAAAAAAGGCAACTCGATTTAAAAGAGTCCCACAGGAATTAATGTATATGCCCTAACTGTGGGGTACTTTCCTCAAATCAAGAAAATAGTTTCTGCACAAGCCAATGCTCTGCTGGTTTTCCTTAGACATAAAATTTACTTTATTTCTTTTCTTAAAAAGTTAAAAATACAGAAGGTTCAGAAACTGATTTTCTCCTTGCAGATGTTCAAACTGCAGCTTAAGGAGAAAACAATCCTTCACTGAAATGTTTCTCTTAATTTTTTTTTTTATTTTTATTTTTTTCAATCATCACCACCATTAGGACAGAGGTTGAGGAGCACTGACTCCACCACTAATTTGATGACGTAGTTTGATTCCAGATTCACATTTCCAGGTGCCAAGAGTCCAGAAAACAGCCATGATAACTTCTGCCTTCGTTTGAGATTTTTTTTATTGAACACAGCAGTGACCGTTGGCATCTTTGAAGCGTAATCGCATCTTAGGTCGGTATTTCTCAAGATAAAGCAGCTGTTTGGAATTGAAAGCTCCCCTCCTTTTCCTAAAACAAAGAGAACGAAGGCTAATCAATGCTTCAATCACCACATACATTCTAAGGCAGATTAGTCCTCATTTCAAAGCTTTTCTGTATCTACGAAACAGCATTTTGGCTTGGTTCCATATCCACTGACACTTTGAGGAAGGATGAACCAGGCCAGCACATGCAGTTCATCACCTACATGCCAATATTAAAATCAAAATCCAGTTAGCAAATTTCAGCATATTTTCTTGGATCAGGAGAGCTTATTTCCATTGCCAGAACTAGTCACTGAATAACATCAAGGTCACCCTTTCCCTGCAGATGCATGTGCTACTTATTATATTAGCTAAGTAAGACCATGACATTCAGATACAAATATGCAAGAGGTTCTCAGAAAAGAGCTTCTCGGTATAAAAAGTACCATACTCAAGAAGAGAAAAAAGGAATTTAAGAAAGGAAAAAAATCAGAAAAAAATCTGTTGACAGCAATACAGTTTACAAAAATAACTGAAGACCCTAGGAAGCCATAAAAGGATGAATTGCTTTTTTGGCAAAGCTCATTCAACATAATCTTACCTGCTGGGTTTCATTTCAAGATCTGATGTTATCACTAAACCAGAGCTCTGCAGTCTCATCCTTCACCAGTGGTGTTATTTTCCAGACAGGGTGGTTGCTGACATTTCCTGGGTGGATAACGCACTCACCCACAACACCTGTAGGGTGCTGGTGCTCACCTCCTTGCTATAGACATTCTGCATGGGGGCCCAACCTCACTAGAATTTTTTTTTTTTTTTTTAATTAGGAGCAGTTAGTCCATATCATCCACAATTTTTACAGCCCCAACCTAGACATTTTTTCCTGCCAAGTTCAAAATCTTTGAGTCTTAGGTCAACGGCTTAATATATTAAGCCCAGACTTTAAAAAAAAAAAATCCTCTTTTAATCCTCATCTCTAAAACAGAAGAACAGCCACAAGCCTCAGCATTAATGTCAAAGTCATGCCCATTATTGTCAGGATATAGCTACTAGAAAACAAATCAGAAACCTAACAAATCAGAAATCAGCTTTGCTGAAGACATGTGGTTCAAATACAACATAAACTGAGAGATTTTTTTGAGAATGGGGAAGTTTAACTTACTGCCTTATAAACTGAACTGCATCTTCGTACTTCATTCCACATTCAATGAGAGCAAGTGCAACCAGTACAGGAGCCCTAAAGAAGAAATCAATATTTAAGGAAAATCTAGAGAAACAGTATATTGAACACCTCAAAATACATCAAATTAATCTATAAACAGATAGCTTAATTATTTCCTCTTTAAGCATTATCTACAGAAAGACACTTACCTGCTGACTACCTATATGTAAAATTTCTTTTAGTGAACATCTCTGCTTCCAGCACACACACACAAAAAAAAGATCAATAGCTCCTTAGTGTTTGGGGCATGAAACAATAATTCTAGATTTTTATGCTTTCTCATGTCATTATAACCTAATTTTCTACTTTGCTAAAACAAGTGTGTGATACCTCTTGCATGCATTTTGTCTATGATGCTGTAGATTTAGCTGTACATGAGAGATCTACGAAGCATCTAACAGATTACTTTTAATTAAAAAAAATTCTGTATATGCTGTATATGGAACTGGTTGTTCCAAGGACAACACAGTCCAACTTTCTACTTTGGGGTCCACATTTTGGGAATCAGTTAAATGTAAAGAGCTGGCTTGTCAAACAAGCAGAAATCACAGTACACGCTGACTTTCTCCTAGACTGGTGTTCACCCCACTAAACACACACTGTTGCAGCAGGTACCTCAGAGTAGAGTAGCGAAGGGTTAAACAGGTGCTAGCAATTGGACAACTTGTACTCAGGGCTAAACAAAAACATAGTTCAAGAGAAACAACTCTCACTATCATTGCCATGCTGCACCTGCATAAACAGAATTATTCGCTTTCCAAAGTCACTAACAAAAAAAAAAAAGCTGTCTCTTTTTACTATAGTTGAAGTTCAATTCCCCACTGCAGGCAGACAGTTTTCCAGATTAAAGCAAGAATCTGTAAAGCTCTTGCTTTTCCCTCTGCCAGAAGTAGGCTGAGACACCAGCAGAAAGGTCATTCTGTAAGGAATAGACACAACTTTATGTGATATACAGAAGATGGGAAGCTTCTGGTACCCTTTGGCCTGGTATGATGCAAGAAACAGGAGAGATAAAAATCATTTGAGTTACACATGTCCACCTTCCTAAAGGTGTTCCTCAGATAAAAATAGAGCAGAAATGGATAAACAGATGTTAATTGCCTTGGGTTTTTGCCTATTGTGTCTTTAAATATTGGCCGTTTCTCCCTCTACCTCTTCACTTCCCCCCCATCTCTTCCTCTCCGCAAGTGGAAATTTAGGAGCTTGACACACCCCAACTCTGTGCTTATTTGACTTCTTTAATACACCTTTCTTGCCCACTCATTCATATCCTTTAATATTAACAGTCCCATGGTTATTGTAAGAACACTAACACTTAAACTCCATTTCCTCCTAGCCCATAGGATATATATAACATTCAGAGATTACAGCTGGGAATATGAATGTAGCATTTAGCTTCCCTGAATCAGTCTTTTTTAATTTCATCTTGAAAGGAAGTTCTTCCCAAAGAAGGAAGTTATATTTTGAGCAGTGAGGACAGAAACATCAGTCTGCATGTGAGCAAGAAATACAAGCCTAACTCCTCTTACCACTGAAGTGAAGCCGCTTTAGAGTAAGAAAGTAATTGAACCAGTTTTTCTAAAATTTTTATTACCACATGCTTAATAGTATACCAGTTAAAAACAGGGGGAAATTTAAAAAAACACCCAACTGTACAGCCTTAGAAATTGTACTATACATGTACACAGCAATTGTCAAGAAGCACAAGAGATTTTATTGTTTTTGCAGAACAACACATGCTTTCAAATTGCATCTCTAACTGCTCGTGTCGTTCATCGTTGACAGAAGTGTTCTGAAGAATCTCTCCAAGTTTTTCCTCTCATCCTTGATCAGAGCTATGAAATTACTTAAGATTTTTAAGCTGCAGTAAGTCTCTTTTTCTAATGACACAAACTTGATGCTGCTGCTTTAAAGTGTTACTTGGGAGAAAACAGAGACATTGACTTTTACTTAACACCTCCCATGACCTATCTCCCAAACAAATAAACTAAGTCAGTCCAGTATAAAAACAAGACAGCAGAATACTAACCTTCCCAACCCTGCAACACAGTGAACAGCGACACAGCATCCAGGCTCTTCACGAAATTTGGTTTTCAACAGGTTTAGCCAGTCATCAACTATCTGATTTGGGGGTGGTGCTCCATCATCAAATGGCCAGTCCTTTGAAGGAAAAAAAGGACATTAGCTATATGGATTTCAGTCCATAGTTAGCAGCAAGGTAACCGGAACTGGGAGAAGCAAAAATATTCCACTCAGCAAGAAGTGCATATTACACGAACAGTTCTGTCAGTATTTTTCTGGTTGCACAGAAGTTTGCAAGTCAATATCATAATGCAACACTAAATGTTTAATAACCATTTAATTGCTCTTTTCAATTAAATGTCAATACAACTCTAACTCCTTTGTAGTATAGGATTTTTAGAAAAATAGCTGCCCTTGAAATCTCACTTTATTAAAAATACGTAAAAATCAATAGACATTTCAAATAAACATCTGAAAGATGAGAACTCTGTAGACTTTTGCCTGTGATTGTGTCAACCTTTTAAAATACTATTTGTACTGCAGACTCTCTACAGAGAAGCTACTTCATAACAATTCAAGGGGGTGAGCAGAGGAGAAGGTACTTCATAAGAACTCCCACGGATCAGCTTGTCCAGCTGCCACAAGTCCAATAAGCAAGACAGTTAAAACTACCCGCGTATTTTCAAGTAAAAGAAAAACCACATTCACAAGCAAAAAAGAAGAGTGCATAGACAAAGGCAAAGTCAACAACTCGGCAGCATTTACAATTACATTTCTACCTATCAAAGGGGTAGCCAACATTTAAACTACATAGGCCACATTTAATATCATCAGCATGGCTGCCAATCAGAATTACATGTCAGAAGCTTCCCATTTTCCTGAGGTCACAGCTCTCTCCTGGAACTTGTGCTAAGTGGAGTACTACATGTCCTACATTTCAGGACCAAGCACAACATCACATGCTTTATAATCTTCTCAGACACACGGAGTGCTGTAGAAAGCGCACTCCTAGATTCAGGGGAAAAAAATTAGCACTTTTCATTAGATGACTGCAATGCATTTTACAAGAGAGACTCATAGCCAGAGTTCCATATTATTTAATAATCTCTCAGAATGGTAGGGAAAGGAATTTGAAAGGAGCCCTCTTCTTCCCTCATTGGCTAGAAACAAGTCTTTCATGTAGTATCTTGAGAGCAGGTTACCATGAAGTAATATTCTCTGAAGACTCAAAGCAGCACGCAGAAACTCTGAAGATGTGCAACCAAAGGTAAAAAAAAAAGCCAGACTTCTCATTTTGAAATGCACTTATTGCTACCCTAATACTTCCCAAATAGCAGGTACGGCTCAGCACAGACCTGTGCCCAAGAGCACCTTATAAATGTGTCAGCACTCAAAAAAAGTTGCAAGGTGGAAATCTGTGTCTCAGAACTACAAAACCAAAAAGCTTTAGGTTACTGAAATAACTTTATATGCAATTAAATCAGAAAGACACACAAAGCCTGAAGAGTGCAGAGAACTCCTTTTTTAAACCAAATGGGAAATTAAAAATACCTGAGACAACACAGCAAAATAGAAGGCTATAGAAACAAGATCCTAAAGCAAAACTTGTACTTTCTAATAAAAGGCTTTTACAAGATTTTCCACTCAATCACACACTGTATTATTGTAGGCCTAGTGTCATCCACTGTCCCAGGAAGAGACGTATGGGCTGCCAAGAGAAGAGGCATTACCCATTACAAGATGCTTTCATTTGAAACTACCTTGCAAAGAACAGGATTTACATGTCAGTTCTGTGTCCTAGTTTTGGATTAAATTAAATCCTTTCCTTCAAATCAAATACAGGAGGTTACTACATTACTTTAGCTTACATGTTAACCACCATGTCCAAACAACTCTTGTGGTGGCCTGAATTAATCACAATCATAATTTCTCCACAGAGCATCACCTTCTTGGGAATGATACACCACTGACAATAAATGAGCACTCATAAAACACTGCTGCATGGGATGCTGCCCAGAATGAGGAACAATAGTAATTCTGGGACTAGAACAGTAACTGCAGCAAAGTTTAGCAGTCTTTTTCCTGATTATCAGTTCTCCAGCATCACCTCCGAATTCCTGTCGAACAGGATAGGAAACAAATTCCTAAGTTCCACAACCAAAACAGTCATTAATAGGCAGGATGATGCACTGAGATTGCACAAACAGAAAACATAGCCCTTTTGTGCCACTCTGCAGTAGCTGGGAAGGACAATAGGCAAGAAAGCATTATTCTTATTTACCCTTTATCTGGAGCAGCCTTACTCAGCAGAGCAGCAAACAGGGTTTGTCAATCATCAAAGACTGCAGGATTGGCAATGCAGAACTGAGATGACCAAGAAGCAGTAACAGGACTTTAAAGTGACAAAGAACCCTTTCTTCACAACCCGTGTACAACTCGCACTGAAGTTACAGCAATAAAACGCTCCCAGAACTGCCTGCATCTGCGTAGGATGGGACCGCAGCCACCAGCATGGAACTTTCCCACCTTCAATACCACAGCCCATGGCGATGCAGTAAATGTCAGATGGCAATGAAGCCACATCTCTAACACGGGCACTCCCGACTGCCTGGTAGCGTCCGGTGGTGGCCATTCTGGAGGGCACAGAGCATAAAGAAAGTCTGATCCAGGGATGAACAGTAAATGAAGGACCAATAGAAGCAGAACCATGAAACATGTCTTAGATCCTCAAGATGAACAAAAATATGGCAGCCTCCTTGGTTGCCAGCCAGTGCAAAAACACTTCCAGAAAAAAACCTACCAGTTTTTCCCGATGTGGCATTTCTATGTCACAAGACCTTACACATGAATGTAACTATAAGAACTGCAGAAGCCCACAGAAACTAAATCTGTCCCCGCCTTCTGTCTCCTGGATTTAATCTCTGTTGATAAACAAGCGCATGCAATAGTACTACTTCAAACATAGAACATCTAATTCTCTACTTTCTCACTATGCCATCTGCCAAAGCAACTCTCTAGCTGCTACATTCTACCCATCTTGCCAGTACATGATCCTGTATCACGGCATGAGACCAGGCTTTGCTACAATGCTCTCATTTTCAGGGGTTTCACTATGCCTTTGACCTCGACAGTTTTAAAATAGACACTAATCACTCTCAGGCTGTGTTTTTAATCTTAATGTTATTTTTGCAAGCAAATATTAGCTTTAAATAGTGACATGTTATTTTCTCAGCCAGATGGTAATTCAATACCATTTCTGAACAGCAACAGGACTCTACTTTGAAAAAGCAGGCATTCATAGGAAGGAAGAGCTATACAGGAGGTGGTCATGCTGGTGACTAGTTAAGCTTATCTCAAATAGCAAAACACTATGGCAATACAGTAAATTACTAAGACAACCTCATGACTGGGATCATCAGGATCAGTGATGACATTAGCAGCAAGCCTTCCCTGTCACCTCCTGCTTTCTGCAACCCTTAACAGATGTCTGGTGGATTTATGCTCTCTACTGTTTTGCCTTCTGCAGCAGTGGAATACTAAGAACTGGTACATACCAAATGCGGAGAGGCTTGTTAGAGGAGGCAAATGCGTACAGATACAAGACTCTCGCATGTGTTACTCAAAGTGAAATGCTCTCCAACAGAACAGTGCTGAGCAGAGCCGGCAGAAACAGCATTTCCATTTTTTAGAAAAGCTTCCTCAAAAAACTGCTTTCAGTTCAAATCTAGCCAAGACCAAGTTTTTAAAGTCTCTTGAGAACGAAAATCCCCAAACTCTTTCAGAAGCGCAGGCTCCAGAGCACAGAGCACACCCCAGCTCCTGCAGCTGCCACGGCCACAGACTGGAAAAGGTTGATTTCGCTCACAGCTGTAGGAGCTGAGGTCAGCTGGCCTCACAGGGCAGCCACCCTGGCAGAGCTGGACACCTGCAAAACTGTCCTAAGTCTTCTAGGAAGAAGTCAGATCTCTGCTCTGGCACAGGAACACACAAATACTCAAAGGCCCAGCTTAAATCAGGGCTCTGAGGGCTTCCACACCAGAATTTTAATCCTTACAGTCTCTGGCAACCTTAGGAGTATCACAGCTAGAGGTTTTGCCACAGCATGCCCAAAAATACTGTGATGTTCAAGTCCAAGACATCTCTAGAGTGAACAAAAACGCTACTCCAGAGCGCAGCCCTAGGAGCACTAGTAGCCCTGTAGTGCCTGATTTTTCCAACAACACTGAGGCACACGTGGCTGCCTGGAACTGGAGTAAATGCTTACTAGGGCCGGGAGCCAAGGAACCTGACTGACTTGTACGTGGAGTTTTCAGATATGCCAGGATAAAAGTTTTTCTCCTAATGGAAAACTGCAGAAGTTTTCCTCCAACTGAGCCATAAAAATCAAGAGGCAATAGAAGACTGACTACCTGCAACAAGAAGGTAAGATGCAATTTCTGGCCTCACAACAGAGTATTACTCACTCCAGTAAAATAAACTGATTATATCTGACACACTATAATAATTCAGAAGCATTGCCTGGAAAAATACCGCCTGCAAGCTTAGTATGAGCACACACCTATTAAAAAAACCTTCCCTAAAACACCAAGCAATACTAGACAATATAGTCAGACAGTCATTGCATAATGTTAACTCTGAGTAGCAGTTAAGGAATTCCACCTGCTGA
>NW_010523012.1:32638-43660 GCF_000687285.1 Phaethon lepturus
GTAGCCAGGCTCCATTTAGCAGGTGCACAGTGGTGAGGCTATCGATCAATGCCTTGCTACAGCCAGTCCATGAAAGCCTCTATCAACATGTCAGCTATAGTCTCAAAAGCTGGCAGTTTTTGAAAGAGCAGGGGAAGGGAGTTTTATCTGTATCCTGATAAGGTCAACAGTAAAGCCAAGAAGTGCTGTATCTAGAGAAAAGGACCAAAGCGAGTTGTATAAACACAAGGCTGAACATTGGATTAGTATCGAACTAGTTGCTAAAAGGCAATCAAAATATCTCAACAAATTCAGAAATCCAGGAGCAGACATTTCTATTTCAACTAAAGCACTCAGGCAATAGTAATGAACCAGCAAGTACCTTTCACAAAAGTACAGTGAGTTTCTCAAAACCAGCTTTAGCTGATGCTGGGGATCACATTTCTTTTGGCCAATCTGAAACAGTACTAAACTCTTGCCCAAAACATGAATGCCCCGTACTTGCAGACACATAATTTTTCATTTTTAGACAGTTTTAAAGGTAACTCACTAGAACCTGGATTCCTTCTTTTTCAATAGGAGCTTGATCATAAGTGGCATCACAAACTCGCACCAAGGTTGTCACTCCGTACTTCTTCAGCTCCTTTAAGAAAAAGGAAAACATGTGAGGGCACCGACAGAGTGAAGAATTAAAGAACTTTCTCATCAGCTACAAAACTAAACATTTTACACAGAGTCAGTGGTACCACAACCATTGCACAGCTCCAAGGTGACAACACAATGAAGGAGCAAGGGCCAACTCAGAAAAGAGAGTTTATGGCCTACATTAGGACAAAGGTTACAAGTGACAGGAATAAATGTGAAATATCTCTGAATTATTCTTCTCTAGGGGAATGCCAAGGTGGAAAAAAACTGCATGTATAAAAGCAAAATTAAAATAGCTGCTTATATTCTCCATGCAACTTCTTCTTCTCTTTAAATAGAAGCCTGGAACTGTTCGCTTTGGCCAGTGTTGACATTTTGAGGCAGGGAGGAACAGAACACACACACCGCCATACTCTAGCTTCCTTGTAATGCACTATAAGTAGCACATTGTGCTAGATAAATAGAAGATCAAACAAAAGCTGTTCCAGTTCACATTGAAAGTTCATACAGCAAGCAGAATTTCCTCTCATGTTCAGACTGAATCACTATAACTTCTAATAACTAGCAATAATATATATTCCAGAGTCAAGACTCCTGAAAAAGGAATACAATCCACAATAATGGGAAAAAACCCATTATATATATAAAAAGACTAAAAGAATGTGGCTTTCAGACAAAATTAACCACTAATATCTGAACAGATTCACAGTGAAGAGCACACTGCTAAATGATGGAAGTCTGTTAATAGCCACAGTCAAAATCAGCATTAGATGACCGGATCTCTTTGGAATGAAAGAGACCTGCATATGCAAGATAGAAGTCCTCTAGATATACGGGCACAAAGATATAGCAGGTTTGGAGCAAACGAGAATGCAGAAGTACACTGTACTACTGCTTCTCTGATGATACCATCTGTTACTTTTTCAGAAAACCGAGTATTAAATTTTTGCAGTATTTAAGATCCTATTGCATCAGCAACAGTCTGATCCACCGCCCATCGTAACTGACTCTTCCCATAGTTAAACCCAGGCAGATGTCATTTTTCATGGATAAATTTTGGCACCTGGAATCTCTGACAATTCTGGGATTGGTAGGCCAGTTCGATAAACTGATGTTTTAGCTTATGGGATATGTTAAGTATTCCACTTAATCCAACTTTAGGGGATAAGGAAGATTATAAACCAGTTCCAATTCTGTTAACTACTTCTTTAAATGCCAAAAGATAAGCAATAGATTGATATATTAGAAGCACTGCATTATTTAATGAAAAAAAATGTTTAGAATCTCAGAACATGCATTCCTTCAGAAGCCAGGACGAGAATGATGGCACAGGTGTGTGTTTGTATTCTAAAATGGAAGCTCATCCAGCCTCTCACAATTAAAGAAATGCAGGACTTAGGAAAAAGTAATCGGTGGATTTTCTTCTCATACTGTCAAGAGAACATGAACAAAATATTAAAGATAAAAATGCCTTAAGTTTCAAGTAACATGTATCATAGCACCAAAGCTCTGAGCAACAGGTGTGAGGAATGACTGTTCAGTACTTCTGTAAGAACTCTGAGCATATAAGGAAAGAAGGATGATATTTTGACTGCCTTACCTCTATGAACTTGCTGAGGGTTGCATTGGTTGGGTTGTGAGTTATCAGGAAACGCATATTCTCATAAGTAATTTCCACGGGGGCTGGACGGTTCATAATGGAAAAAAAAAAGCGGGGGGGCCCCAAAAAATTTGAAAAAAAAAAATTCAATAACCTTGGAAACGTTTCACAGCAGAAAACATTAAAAAGACCACTAAAATGCCTGGGATTGATCAGAGCTTGCTTTGATGTGTTTGTTCCTTAAAGAATTTGCTTCTAGAAACGCAGGTTTGCTTCAGAATCCGCTTGAATTCAACTTCAGCCTCAATTACTGCAGGTGGTATCCTTCAGACTCCAAAAATTCTGACTACATGCAAGACTAGGCAGCCTGTTCTACATTTAGGCACTGGTGAGGCAAAAAAGTAAGGGCAGATTTTCTCTCCACTTTGTTTTCTTGATGCTTAGTTTTGCTAGAGTCAGTAAAAGGAATATGCTTCCAATGTGCAGAAGATATCCCATATATTTGAGTGTGTTCGCTGTGTCTGGAGTCTTCAAGGCAAAGTAATTATGGCACGTAGAACCCCCTGCACTCAGCTCACTTGTCAGCCAGGATGCTGTGCTGGGCCTGGCAGAAGTCTGCCCTCACGCTCAGAATCGCCATAAATGTGCGACGTATATTCCAACAGAACACCTGAAGAGAAGAAAAATATCACATAAAAGAATTTGTTGCTTCTACTTCCAGAAACACCAAATATTGACCCTCCGAGAGAAATTCAAATTAGACTAGATAAGACTATGTTTAAAAAACAAACAAAAATCAATCTTTACTGAAGTCCCAGTAGTTATAATTCCAAATATTCTTTCGGCACCAAGTATGCTGTAGCCCAGAGACACGACACTTCTTGTAACTGCTGTTCCTGGCAGCCAGGCACCGGAACAGAGAACAAGGAAACCTTTCTGTGCTCTCAGCCCCTCCCTCCCAACCAGGTGCCCTGGAAGAGGAGAAAAATAGCACAAAGCCAAACACACGCTTCAAAGTGCCTGTTGGTACAGTCGTACCTGTTTGGCTTAAGCCCAAATATGTAAAAAATATTGTTGGCATGGCTTTATTTTCTGAACAAAATAAGTAGTACAAGAAGAAATGAGAGTATAACTGCCATATATTTGAGCTTTTGCTAGCAGGTAAGTTTCACCAACATTTTTGTATCACGAAACTCCCAACAGTAGTAGTGAGAGATCCTCCAGAAATCAGGCATTTCAAAAGCAACCAAATGGTCATTTAGCAGTGATAACTTTTAGTTATTCTTAGTCTTATCTGTGTTTACAGACTAGGGCATTAAGACAGCGGCAGCCTCCAGTCCTAACAGACACGATTCAAAATAGAGATGTTGTAGCATCAACAATAAAAGATGGGAAATGTAATTCTACCACGAAGTTTAGGGGGATGAAAATGGAGCTAACCTAAACCAGCTCAACTCATTTAAGGCTGAAATACTAAATAAGCAACATGGCTTTTCACTGTGTCTAAAAAGCATGAAGCCAAAGAATCACTCCGACACTTCTTTTTTAAGGAAAAAGTTTTAAATCAGTTGAATAAGCTCCAAACAAGCAGCCAGAAGTCACAAACCTGCAACTCAAGCGGAAAGGTCAATGTGGCAGACTCAAATGAATACAATTAGAGAAAAACACACATGCATGGAAGTTCACATCCCAAACTTCTGCCGCACTCAACATTTTAATGAGATCCTCACTTTAAAACAGTCAAATTAAGTACTACAAAATTACCTTTTTCACTGACATAAAGTCAAAAAATCACCCAAAGAACAGCAATTACTTCCTTAAAGAACAGCTTTCAATGCCAAAAAAATACATTAATTAGGTTGCCAGAGGCAAGAACAAAGATGTTTTCAATAACCTCCCCCGACCTTAACACAGTTCTTACTCTGAGTGACTGAAATACAAATTTCAAAAATGAATCCTGGAATATTTTATCAGTGTAATGACTGCAGGATTAAGTCCCACCCCAGATGGAAAATTCCCATCTACACACATCATACTCAAGTCCTTACACTTGTCAATTCTTGCACATTTGTCACAACTCTCTCAGATACACTACCAAATCTCGAAGCAAAGGGTTTGTTAACTGCTATAGCTATGACGTACCAGGAACAGAACGGCTAAAGTTACAGCATCCACATGTGTCCAACACCTGTAAAACTTGATGCAAGAAGGTCTTTTTCAGGCAAATTCTGACCTGTTTCTCCTGCATTTGAAAATGTCCTGGAGAGTGACTACAGACTTACGTTACAGGAACAGTTTCAAAACTAACTTTTCAGGACCTAACAAGGTCATTTAAATAAAAACAGTGGTCAACAGATCTTGGCATAGGAGATCAAAACTTGGATCCTGAGTACCAGAGACTTACAGCATTACAAAGTACACTGTCATGAGGGGAAGAGCTATTGTGTCATATTTAAACAAACCCTTTAAACATTTTTCTTTTCAGCACCAATAATTTGGTTGGAAGAGCCTCATCGAGTACTATTTGCAGTGCAAGATGTATCAAATCAGGTCATTATGGTTACGCTTCTCCTCCCTCAAGCAAAATCAAAGACAGAATTTAAACCCAATCCTAGAATCATAGAATCTTTGGGTTGAAAGGGACCTTTCAAGGTCATCTAGTCCATCCCCGCTGCAATAAGCAGGGACATCTTGAACTAGATCAGGTTGCTCAGAGCCCCATCCAACCTGCCCTTGACTGATGTTAAAAATCTTTTGCGAAAACTATTTACCAAGTCATTAAGGACGGACACATGGAGATGACATGTTCCACAAACTCAAGTCCTACTCTCAGATCTGCAGCTGCTTGTGATCTCACCTTGGCCAAGCCACTTTCAGTAGCTGAACTCATCTGCAAAACAGGAATGACACCACCTTACCTTCCCCAAAGGAATATTACTGAAGCATTTAATTAGCTAATAGCTAAGGAGTGATTAAAAATGTAAAGCACTGTATTTAAGTCTGGAAAATTATTTCCAGAAGGATAAGAAGTTTATGTAGCACACAACCCTATTTTTAAAAGTTTGGTTACTGACACACACATCCCTTCCTCCCACGACTTTTAACTGCTAACTGTTAAGCTAAAGTTTAAAAAGAAAAACCAGGCGTCTAATTAAGAAAATTAAAACCAGGAAAAACCCTATTGTCTAAAACTTCTGATCTCCCCAAGTAATACTTTAAAATTTCTTCCTCCCTGTGTTAGCAAGCAAATTTGCACTTCAAAATCCCAGGAGAACTAAGTGCTATCAAACTGACAATGATAAATAGTAACCAGGTCTATGCACAACATAAAACAAGAAATAATTTTTCAGCCAATTCACTTTCAACTTTTTATACTTAGAAAGTGAAATAGCACATGGAGAGAAACCAAAAAGTTACTACGTGCTTTATGTGGCTGGCCTCAGAAAGGGAGCAGAAGTATCCAACACGCCAGCGCTACGAATGAGGTGCAACAGCTCCATCAGGAACCAGAGGAGGAGAAAAAGCAGAGACAGCAGCACAAACAAGGCAAGCAATAGCGACTCACACATCTGAAAAGAACTAGATATGCTTGGGAGTCAGTTCCTGATGCTGTTTAACTTAATTTTCAGGGAATAATCATCAATCAAGATGCCTATCTACACAACCAAGTTTAGTGAGCTGTGACAGTCTCTGCACCTACAGACGTGACTAATTTAAGTTATAACTAACACTGTGAGCTCCCCACCTCACACTCATACATGACAGGAGAGCTTGATAAAGCCTAACAAGCCCAGTTTGAGAAGAATGCATTTCAAAATACTATGAACATGCAAGAATATGCTTAAAATGTAAGCAAGGGGCAGTCCTATTAACTAGCATAAATAAACCAGGGTGATTAACTAATTAAGAGAACAATTAAGTGAATTTATGACTTGATAGAAGCTCCACTTGAGATTGCCTTAAGTAAAAATCCAACACACTGTGGGTTGTATACTCATCTCCAGTGGCTGCCACCTCTGTCATTGCACTGACTCCTAAATTAAATACTTCAATAGGGCAGGTCACTTGCTCTTCTGCATTCAGCCTATACAAGTTCAGGGAGACGGGTCTAATAAAAAACAAGTAATAACTTCGTAAGGAGTTCCTAGTTCCCCCATCTCCCTCGAAACACACCGGCAGAAGTGCTGCTTTCGCTACACCAAGACAGCGAAACAGCTTGCAACAGCTGCAGCTTCCAGAGATTGCAAAACACGGATACCTTTGGAAAGGTCACTTGGATCACCTTTCAAAATAACCCAGTGTGCAGGATGCACAGCAAAGCCCGCTAATTTGTCAGTCAGTATTAAGAGAATACTTCAGTGTTTTGAAGACCAGTATTTTCAAACCATCTCAACCAATTTTGTTCCTGTAAGCGGTAATCCACATTCAATGGTAATGAAGTTAGGTCATGAGCTGCTGAATTCTCCTCTCTATAAAACCTCATTCTTGTGGTTTGCATTTACACACATGAAATCGGCACCTCAGCGCACTGACTGTACACGTGACCCCATAAAAATCGCCATTCTGATACGACACTTTTCCTGATACTCTGCATACGGCACATTTCACTCCCCTTCCAGCATTGTCCCACTAAGTGACCCACGCTCTATCCATACGCTATCAAAATGGGTTGTTTCATCTGGAGTACAAGGTGCTTTTCAAGTGAAAAAATTCACTAAGGCCTCCAAAATTAGCCTTCAAACAGTGGCAACATACATTAGCAAGAACGGAAGCAACCATCTTTTCTAAAATATACTCTCCTAGCATACAGAGAAAAGAAACTCTGGAACTAGCATTCTTGGAAAAATATTCTTGAATGCTCTCGGAAGGAAGCTTGCTCTGAATGACACGTGCCTAGAGAGGGGTGAGGTCAAAAATTTTACTGTTCCACCCTATCCACCCCCGCCACGGAGCTCACTCCCAGCCTGCTGACAAGTTCTGTGGGTGACTCATTCGTTTCCTTTTGCACTAACCCAGTCCCAGGCCATAAAACGGAGGGCAGCAGAGAGAGATCTGCCTTAGCAAGGGAAAAAAAACATCTAGATTAAAGAAGTTGAAACTTGAAAGTGACACATCAGGACACAGTAAGAACTGTCAAATAGATCATGCAAGACTACTCAGCAAGAGAACAATCCTGCAGCAAAACTCGAAGTTGAGTACTACGCAAAAATAGTTTAGCTGCCACCCCTAAATTTGGGTGAGGTCAAACCACTGTATCCAACACAGGCATCGATGCACAGAGATCATCATCCTGGCGAGCTCGGCAGTGGGAAGTGATTAGACACTGCATTAGCTCTTTCAGAAAGAATTGATAGGCGTGCATGCTTTAGGCTTCAAACCTTTTCTTTCCTGGGAGATGGAACCGGCTTCATAGTTAAAAATGCTGTTCTGACACTTGGGATTTTTTTTTTCTTTAACACCTTCCCCACCCACCATTTAGTTTTTAAAAATCCCTTCAGAGGACACATTTGAATGTTATTTACATACCATGCCCAAAAAGTTTAAAGTTACCAAAAGTGTTTGAAGTCAAAACCAAGGCACCACTAAGAGAAAGAAATTTAAGCTATTATCCTGTTTGAGTCAAAGGATTATATTTAAGTGATCAAAAATTACTTTAGACAACAGTTGATAAGTGACACTAATAACTCATTCCTAAAAATCTGGATGCTGAGTCGTGTAAGCTGTATCAACTGTCGGTCTTTGAAAACAGTCCTGCTAGATCATCAGCTTCTAACTCAGACTGAATGTTCTCACACTTTAAGATGAAGTATCAAAAAAACCCCACCAAAAACCCATCAACAAGTCTAGCAGGACTTAAAAGCAATTTCAAATCACACAGCAACAGGGATATTATTCTCTGAAGTTACAGAGTTGAATTACTTGCATCTTAGTCATCTCACTTATTTGAATTTGCTGTATACCTCTGCGGGAAAAATGACTTAGTGGAGAGTTGGCTCCTTTTCCATGTTCTTGTGGCAGTTAAATTCAGTCTGACAACTGAAACCAAAGCTTACTGATAAATTTCACTGCACGTCCACAAAGTCTCAATTGTTAAAATCCACAGGCCATTATTTCGAGCAGAGCTAGACTTTCAGTGTAAGAGACCAAAAAGAATTTAACTTTTTAGTACAGAACAGAGAGAAACGAGGGGTAACAAAAAGGTACACGTAACAGTGACCTGAATAGACAGAGCAATCCAGTATCTCAAGTGTTGTAACAGCAAAAAGGATCAAGAGATTTAAGACTCCTTTACTCCTTCACGATTAACAAAATGAGCCACGAGACGATAATGAAGTCAACAGCCACTATAAAGGTATTTTATACTCATTTATGATATGCGTCAGCCAGATACTGGCCTAAACAGGTGCCAGCCTGATCTAGCACTGCAATTCACATGCATCAAAATAATAACTTCCACCCCAGATTCTCAAGCCATTAGGTCTATTTATCAGTGTTTAGACAGAGATGTTTTAAATCTCCAACTCTTTAACAGGCAAATAAGCTGTCAAACTAATCCAAATACAACAGACAACACAGAGCTCCTCTTTGCTAGTTCAGTAATGGTACATCACTGACAATGTGTCTTCTCCTTCAAAGATACTATCAAAATACACAACCAACACCATTTACAAAAAGTATTTGCTTGCACTACCATATCTCAAGAGCTATGTTTTCAGCTGTGGATCATCTTCCTTAAAGTGACAAAGAACAGAAACGTGCGTTTCCACAAGACATGCATCGCCCGGCTCCCCCCAGGGCCATACACCGGCGCTCTCCCTCCCAGGCCTCACAACAGTTAACCAACACAGCATTCCACCACAGGGCAAAGTCCAGCGGCAGGAGCGAGGAAACCAGTTGCGATCACAGTTCAGCTCCACTCTGATAGAGGAAGAACCTTTAAGCACTGCTGTGTGAAAGAGAACAACGGACATTGCAGGTAATTCAACATGAAGTCAATCACATACGTTCATTAGGTATGTACGTAAAAACATCACAACTAGACCCTATGTAAGATCACCAACGTTCCTGGCTGTGCATCCATACGCACACAGATCCCTACTCCTACCTTAACTCTGATCTTTTCTTTCCAACAGTTGAGTTCGTTAAATCTAAGTATTTCTACATGTTGAGTCATAAGGAGACAGTTTTCTGGCTACTGCTAGTGGTGGGTTTATCTTTTTTCTTCTTTAAATACTAACTGCAGTTCTGAGTCAGAACCTGACTGCTTCATTTTGGGACTTTTCAAGTGAGTTTCCATTTATACAGTAGCCTTTAAAAGCCAACTTTCTGCCTTACTCCTCCTCACACTGAAACCAACAAGCACGCAGCTGCCCCGAGAGAAAAAGCAGATCGTGACTAATCACACCAAGGAACCACGAGGAACCATCAGCGCAACAGAGTGGAGATTACTTCTACAATCATCCCCATACTGTGACACCTCCCAGCCTGCAACCTTGCCTGTGCCCCAAATCCCAGACCTCCAGCTCTCAGTAACTAGAGTTCCTCACCCACCAAAGCACAAAACACACCCTAAGCAGCAAAGCAGAGCCATCACTTATCCAGTAAGTACGCCACTCCCTGCCTCAGGCCCTCCCGCAGGTCACTCTTAGCACCCTCAGCAACACCAATACTTTCTTTAGCCACTGCCTTGGCCAGACCAGACTTCTTCAACTCCCCCCTTTCAGCCCAGGCAGCTCCAAATCCCACAGGACAGCCCTCTATCTACACACACCGGCCTCAGCATTCACAACCCTGCCCCCACTCAAACCCCAGGAAAACCACCACATCCTGGACACCCTTCCTTTCCAGCTCCACATGACCCCCTCCAGCCTGAGAAAGAACCCCCACACATTGCTCCCAGCCTTCCCCCTCTCCACTTTCCAGCCCAGATCCCAGAAAAATTCGTTATCCTTCTCAGACCACCTCCAGGCCTAACACAAGGCAGGCCCCCTTCCCCCAAACAACCCTCTCATCCTTTTACAAGCTCTTCCCCTACCCGTACATATGCACGGAAATAAGTAGCACCCCCTTCCCTCGAACAAACCCCTCCAAATACCCCTCATACCAGGTACAAGCAAGAGCCCCCCATTCACCCACACCAACCCCTTTGCAGTCTCTTTATCTTCCCACTGTTGCAATCCTACAGGCCATGAACTCCCTTCCTGAACACCCCCAAGCCCAGGTACAAGGTACCTCCCCGTAACTCTACCTGTGAGGTCCACTCATCCCAGCCCTACAGCTGAGGGGGGACCCACATAAACCAGCCCTGCAGACCTGGGAGATGGGCACTGTAAGTCAACCCCATCCCACAAGTGAGGGGAAGACCCTCCAAACCAGCCTTGCCGGTAGAAGAGACACCCCACAAAGCAGCCCAACGCTGCAGGCAAGGGCTACTATCCTAAAACCACCCTTGCCGGCCACGAGCATCCCTCACACCAGTCCAATCCCTCAGTCGGGGGGGGACCCCCCAAAACCAGCCCTGAAGTAGAGCAAAGACCCCACAGGCTAGCAAGCTGCCCCCAAGTCTCCTCCTCAGGCCAAGGGAGCCCCCACGGCCCGGAAGGATCCCCCAAAAAAGGTCCACAGGTCAGGAAATAGCCCCAGGGCAGGAAGGGCCCCCCCGAGCCAGCCCCTCAGACCAAAGAGAGACTCCTAGACCAGCAAGGACGCCCCAAAACCAGACCAGCAGCCCAGGCAGGTCCCCCAGAGCACAAAAGACCCCTCCAAATCAACCGCAGGAGCCAAAGGAAATTCTCCAA
>NW_010523013.1:0-9391 GCF_000687285.1 Phaethon lepturus
CCGGCCGGCCCTGAGGCCCGCAGGGAGAGCAGGGGGCCGGGGCAGCAGTGCTGCTGCAGCCGGGAGACTGCTGGTTTTCCCGAGGTGGGGAGCAAACGTTTGCCTGGCAAGGCCAAGGGCTGCGTGGGTGCCAGCCTCGTGCACGGGAGGGTGCGTGGGTGCAATCCGAGGTGCTTCTCAGGCACCCGGGGTTGTTACCCTGGGTGCCTGATGGAGCTGGGCTTCTTGGGAGCCTCTGAGCCGTGGCAGGGACATGTCTGGCCCTAGCTCTGCCCATTGCAGTTTGGGGGCTGATGGGGATTGACTTGTGCTGGGGCTGCAGTGACCACCGTGCTGGCAGGGTTCAATGGTTTCATTCGTTCCCCTGCTCAGGATCGCCCCTGCATTGCTGAGACAGGCATCTTACGGCACCATAAAGATCGGCATTTACCAGAGCTTGAAGCGGCTGTTTGTAGATCGCATGGAAGGTCAGTGTCAGTAAACGTGTCGGTACAGGCCCCTCTCCTCTCACCAGAGCTGCGGTGTGAAGCCTCGTGCTCTCTGTGCTGTGTGGTTTTGCACATGCCTTTCTCTGTCCTTCCCAGCTATAGATTCCCACAGCAATGGAGTTCTTGCTACTTCGTCCTGTGGTTTTTTTGTACAGTAATGGCAAGGATAGCTTTCAATACAGACGTGAATCTCACTGTGCTTGGCACTGCCTGCAGACCCTAGCCAAACACCTCCCCCTCCAGCCAGGTCTGTCCTTTCCCCAGCTGTTATCTCTGTTTTGTGATGTCAGAGCCAAAAAAAAAAAAAAAAAAAAAAGGGATGTCGCTGACCCAGGCTCAGCTCTCCTTTCTGATTAGTCCGAGGGAAGATGTCATGTCCCATCTGTACATCAGATGTGGTACATGGCTTGAAAGCTTCAGAAGCTTCAGTAGCCAGTCTCTCCTGTCTTCCTGCTGGAGCCTTTGAGTCCTCGTGCCTGAATGTGGCACATCTGGATAGAAATTGTACTGTCCAGCTCCTTGGCTTTGGCTCCAGCCACAGGGATGGGATACTGCCAGTGCGCCGAGCTGTGTGCCTCTGGCAGTGAGGACAGGGCCTCTGCAGCTCCTACCTGGAGGGTGCAGCAGCGGAAGTCTGGTACGTGTTCACTGAAGGAGCACCGAGATCCACGCGCGTGGTTTTAAACCCTGGTGTGACACGAGTGAATGTTGTAACGCTGTTCCGAACTGGGAAAGCGAGGTGGGCTGGCCATGCTGGTCCACAGGCCAGCGAGAGGACTGGGAAGTACAGCTTCCAGGGGCTTTCGTGTTCTCCAGTAACACTTCTCCCTGTGCCTGCTTCTGCACGTGTATGCTGGCCCATGCGTCTCCCCTCGCTGGCTGTTGCAGCGTTTCCAGTTGTGAGTACCCTTGTCTGAATGTTTGTCTCCCTACAGGCCTGGGGCAGCCAGTGGCCTGGTCTCCTCTGGGAAGTGCTGTGGTCAGTACCAGCAAAGGGCTGTGCCTTTTCCCAACATAACCACCACCCTAATACTGGGCCTGGAAGTCTTGGATTATTCCACCCACCCCTGGAACTAATCGCATCTAACTTTCTCTGCCTGGGTCGCCTATTCTCTCTTTTCTCAAGGTGGCTGCATATTCTGAGTGCGGCCAGCTGGGGCTTCAGATCAAACCAAATTGGTATCAGGTTGCCTTGAGAAGTGTTGGGTTGTCCCTCTCTGTCTTCCTCTGTCTTGGCTTGTCTCCATCATGAGAAATGCATCACTGGATACTGAAATCTCAGATAATTGTTCAAAATTTTCCTGTATCACAGTCTTTTTCTGGTCTGATCAGCTAGACTCTTCAGTAAGAAGTCCGAGAGCGTGTTGCTGAGTGTTTCAGCTGCTGCTTTCTGTCCCTGGCAGGTGTGGGGACAGATCTGCCATGAGCTGATGGTAGCTGGCCAGCCTCTGCTCGTGCAGCTTCACCGTGTGATTTGCGAACTGAGCTTCTCTGCCTTTCCCAGAGCTTCTTGCTTGTTCAGTACAATCTGTGTATCTTCTCTTTGGATCTTTAGGATCTGACTTTCTTTTCTTGATTGCAGATGAAACGTTGCTAATCAATGTAATCTGCGGAGTGGTTTCAGGAGTGATCTCCTCTGCAATTGCCAATCCGACAGATGTGCTGAAGGTAAGAACTGTAGCTGGCCAGAGACAGCTCCTGGCTGGCTGTGATTTGGCATGTAGAAGCTGCTGCTTTCCGGTGAAGATGCATCTCTCCCAGCTGCGGTGAGGTCCTCTCTGAGCCACTGCTGGTATCAGTTCTGCTAATTTGGGTGTTTTATGAATAGGAGCAGAAGCCCAGAGTGATAAACAGATTTTTGAACGTGCAGCTCTTAAAGGTCGTGAAATCTGTTATGGCAAGGGGTAGGGGCTGTGCTATCTTAATGGGGTGAGGGGGGTGGTAGCCAGCTGGGCATCAGACCTTCTCAGCTCCTTTCCCTTCAGTCACTGTACTGTGCTTTGCTGCTGCAAAGTCCTACCTGTTACCTGGAGTGACCAGATCCCAGCAGGGACTGCCTGGTCCCCTCCGTTCCCTGCTGCGGGGTTACTGGGATCAAGGTAGCTCTGCTTTGAGCAAAGAGAGCCTGGAGAACTTTCCCATGCTTCTCCCTGTGTAGATCAATTTTCTTGGACAACTTTCAGAGTGGGAAGGCCTCACCTGTCACTCCTCTGTCTTGTCTGAGTTTCGCACTGTGCTTCCACCCTGTTTCTGTCCCTGTTCCTTGCCTGCCATCATCGTTTGCTGCATGGTTTGCAGGGAGAGGGCACGGGGATGGTGATGTCCGCTCTGAGTTGCTCGTTCGTTCTGCCAGGAGGTCCGCTGAGCTGGCATCTCTGCCCTCCTGGGCAGGCGCGGACGTCGTCCTGCTGACTCTCGCGTTTCTTTCAGATTCGAATGCAAGCTCAAGGCAGCTTATTCCAGGGTGGCATGATTGGCAGTTTCATCGACATCTACCAGCAGGAGGGTACCCGGGGCCTCTGGAGGGTGAGCACCGGCTCCTGGAACCTCCCCACTGGTAGCAGAACTAACAGCTTCCTCAGCTTGTTTGTTACACCTGGGTGCAGCTCTTGAAGAGAACTGTGAATCAAGGGTAGTCGCAAAGTTCTGCTTCTGGTTACCGGACAAACAGAAGCACCTCTGTGCTGGAGATTTGGTCTATGCTATGGCAGTGTCAGCGCTGGGCCAGGCAGACCTGGTTTCCAGGACTGAAGCTGGTGTGCGTAAAGTTTCACATACGTGAGTGTCCCTTGAATGGACCAGCGCTGGGGGCTGGATCCTCTCCATGGTCTGCCTTGGGAAGGATGCTCAGCCTGGTGTATCTTGGAGTCAGTGGGAGGTGACCCTGCACGCAGTAAGCAGGGAAATTTGCCTCCCTCTGAATATGGGTGGCTGAGCACCTCCTCACATGGAGGAAGAGGAATTCTTTCAAGTAATCTGAGGGACACTAATGACATTCAGAAACTTTCTGAAGTTCCAGAAGGACAATCTTGCCCTGTGCACCCACCTACTCAGTCTTAGAATCCTTGAAACTTGTCCTCTGAGTGTGCAAAGAGTAGGACAGAGTGGTGGCTTTTGGGGAAGCTGGTGATGTAAGGCTCTCGGGCTTCATGACAGATGAGAGTTACCTGTGCTCAAGCTTTACAGTTTGGATTTTAGCTTTTGTTGGTGAACCTCACTTTGCACTTCCCTTACAAGTCTTCCATATGGTCAGTTATCCAGCAGTCTGTGGAGTTGCGAGGTCAGGTGGGGAACTACAGAATCCCAGTGCTTTTTTCCAGGCAACAGTCCGATTTCTCCCTCTTATGGTCACAGAAATCTTTTACAGAAAGATAGCTGTTGCAGTATCCTGTGTGGGAAGAGGAAGAGGAGTCAATCAGCTGCCAGTGTTGACACAGTATTCACTTTGAGATTATTTCTGCTCTCTAGACAAAGAAACACAAGAGAGGGAAGAGAGACTAGAAAAGAAATTAAACCCTCTGTGTGCTGCAGACGGGACACAGTGCAGAGACAGGTCAGTCTCGAGGTGGATTCCAATGATCAAGCTAGTCTCACTGCTTTCTGGACTGGGACAACCACTGTCTCTTCCCTCCAGCCTTCCCTCACATTGAGGCAAAGATGTTTGTGCTTACCAGTTCTGACGTTCATCTCAGGGGGTATGTTTGAGCTGGCTGTCCCAGGTTTGTAACGCAGGAATTGTAAAGGCAGGAACCCAGGAGGACACTGTCAGGCACTGCATTAGCACAGTGGGATGGAGACAGCAGGAGCCATAAACCTGAAAAGTACTTTTACTTACAGTTGCCTTGGTTTTGTGTGGTAAGCAAGCTGGTTGTCCTGATGGGCTGGCTCATAATTTGGCCACACTGAAGGGTCACTCCCAGTCCCAGTGACCAGGGAACTCTCTCATGATACCATGGGTCTCCCTGAACTACTTGGATGGTGTTACAATTTCTGCGAAATGGCCCAACTCCACATGGCTGCCATGTTCTCCTTGTTCTCCAAGCCAATACAAATTTGCACCTATTTTTATCAGGTTCCTGATAAGGGATTTGCTGGGATGGTTCTCAGACGGAAGGTAGCTGGTTCCTCTTACCTACACTTATAGTTGTTCCAGTAATTGTCTTGCCAGTTCCCAGATCAATGTCCTGAGATGTTGTCCAACTCTTCTAATACATGAAAACCTCCTAAATCAAAAACCTTTGCAAAGCGTCCTCTCTGCTGTTGTGTAGCAAGGAGGACTTGGAGCCCCACCTGCTCCTTAAGCAGCTGCTCTTGTGATGCAGGATCTTTTCTGGTATTGAAATTGGTGGGTACTGTTCAGTGGGGAAGATGAGTGGATTATAGCCTGATTCCCGTGTGCTGGGAGGAGAGAAGCAGTGTGTAGTTAATCTAGCTGCGGTAACACCACCAGGGTGGGGGAATACTCCTTAGCTTTGGAGTAAAGTTGGAAGATGGTGAGATGGTCTGCCTGAAGGGCTACAGCTGCAAGATAGGGCAAGGATGATACCCGGCAGATTGTCAGCAAAGGAAGCTGGGGAGAGATGTTATACTAGCGGCAGTCCCCAGGCAGCAGTTTGCACTTGTGACTGATGTTTGTGCTCTGCAGGGTGTTGTCCCAACAGCTCAGAGAGCCGCCATCGTGGTCGGGGTGGAACTGCCAGTCTACGACATCACCAAGAAGCACTTAATTCTGTCAGGCCTGATGGGTGACACCATCTTTGCCCACTTTGTGTGAGTATTTGCTGCAGTTGCTGCACTCTCCAGGCTTGGCAGGGGTGTGTGAAGCAGAGGAGCAAGGTGGGATTTGGGGTGAGAGCTGTTTATAGAACAAGTGCACTGGAGCTGCAGGGAACAGGCTTGGTACTTCTGAGGGGTCTGCTATATCGACTGTAGCAGCTCCGAATGACCAGTGAGTATACCTGGAGAGACCTCCCTGGAGAAGGAGTCTGGCAGAAATCCTTTGGTGATGTGAAATGTCGGCTTGATTTCAGCTTGCTGGTGACCAGAAATGCTGTTGCTCTGTGTCTGTGCCCTAGTATGGACGAGGCAGCAGTTCTGGGTGCGCAGCTACCCGTAGCAATCAGTTGAAGGAGCTGCTCCAGTCCTAGGTCCTCATCTGTGCAGACACTGTCAGCTTTCAGCTGTTGCTGTAAGAGCTTTGTGAGATGAACAGAGACTCGCAAAGCTGACCAGACCCTGAGCAATCTGACGAAGTTTTGAAGTCAGCCTGCTCTGAGCTAGGTTAGAGAGGGTTAGAGACCTCCCGAAGTCTTTTTTCATCTACATTTTCCTATTCTTCTGGCAGACACTTTAGCTGGAGGTGCTGCAGTGCTTCTGTTGGGTTTGCCTGCTGTGGGCTGAAGGTGACAAGCACTAGACCATATGTGGAGGGAGGAGACAAGCAGCTGCATGTTCCCTCTTGCTGCCTTTGTTCTTCCTCCCTCCTTCCCCGCCCTGAAGAAACGTTTGCTCTGGTGTGAAGGATGTGCGCTTCCAAGAGGCTGCCTTCAGGTCTGTGTCATGTTGACAGCACCCAGAGACACTTGCTGGACTACAGGATGCGCCTGTGGAGACCCAGCAGTGGGCTTTGACGAGGGCCTTGATTAGACAAAGCTGAGTGTTTCCCTTCCCCTAGCTCTCTGGGGTCCTGAGGTGGTAGGGTTCCTGCCTCTGCCTGTCTGCTGGGTGCAGCTAATGCTAATTGCTAAATGCCTGTCGTAATATCCAGTGAAAGATACTCTCTTGTGCGTATGTCAAGGCCTATCTAAGCCAGAATGGCCGTGTTCAAAGGTGTTCCTCTCTCCTGTTTTGGGGTGTATATAGTTCCAGTTTTACCTGTGGGCTGGCTGGGGCCATTGCCTCCAACCCTGTGGACGTGGTGCGGACGCGGATGATGAACCAGCGGGCAATAGTGGGCAGCACGGAGCTCTATAAGGGCACTCTGGATGGCCTTGTGAAGGTAAGGAGGTCAGAGGTGGGCAAATCCCTGTCTTTAGGAAGCTGGCCAGATTCCAGCACCACATGCCACTGATATGAGCGGTTAGATTTGACAGCAACAGAAAGTGCTTGTCAGTGTTTCAGACAAACCAGAGAAGGGCCTAGAGTCACTTCCTGAGGTCACCATCAGCTTGAGCATCCTCACAACTTTATGGGACAGAACTTTGTCAGTGGTGCAGTGTAATTAGGTTCATATATAAATGACACTTCACACAACTGCGTCTCCGCTGGCCTGTCTGCTTACTGCAGCAGCTGTAAAGGCTTATATCACATGTGGCACTGGGGAGATGGGCAGAGCATGGACCTGGCGTGTCTCATAATTGGTCTGTCTCTTCTCTCCTCCCAGACTTGGAAGAGCGAGGGCTTCTTTGCACTCTATAAAGGTTTCTGGCCCAACTGGCTTCGGCTCGGTCCCTGGAACATCATTGTATCCTTCAGTGTGCTGCTGGGAGGTCATGGGTGTGGACAGGCAGGGGAAAACCAAGCTGTAAAGTGCAGAGCAGGCACCTCTTTGTCTTCCCTGTGGCGGCCCAAAGCGGACTCCCTGTCCTTCTTGGACATAGGCTGTGATGTGGCTGCTGCTGGTTCAAGTGCCAGAAATGCCACTGGCTGTGAGTGCTGCTTCCAGCAGCTCTATAGGTGGCCAGTGCAGGGACTTGCAGTGCAGCAGCACGGGTGGTTTCCTGTAGAGTGAGTGCTCTCAAGTGCTTGGCTTGAGACTTTCCCTTTGGCCTGAGCTCCTGGAGATGCTGCACTTTCTGGATCGGCTCCTGTTTTGTGACGGAAGCCTGGAGAATGTTCTGCTGCTCCGGGACAGGTACTGGCTCTGCAGAACCAGTGCTGCTGTGTTGCTGTACTAGATCCTTCTCGCCCTCTGAAATTGGGTGTGCATAATTTATCTTAAAGCAGTCCCAGTCGGGGGTTAGAGCCACCTCCCTTTCTCAATGGTCTAGGCCAGCCTGGGTCAGTTTGCGTCTGGGTCAGTCTCTTCGCTCTCCTGGTAGCTCTTGTCCCACAGCTCGCACTTCTATCTGTGCAGATGAGTTTATGCTGCCTGGAAGAGGGGCTTCCCCACGCTGGTCTTCAGCTGTACTCTGCTGATGCTCTACCTGCCTTGCCTTGCCAGGCAGGCCCTCTGCAGCTGCGTTATGTATTTGGCCCAATTCCTTGATGTTCCCTTCAGTTTTTTATCACATACGAGCAGTTGAAGCGACTTCCATTCTGACAGCTGGCTTCGTTCCGTGAGAGTCATCTTCAAGACTTGCAGCAGACAGCTTTGCTGCAGCCTTCCTCTTCATTCACCATCCCCATGTTTCGATGTCTTGGTACATGTGGGTCTGGGCTCTCCCCCTCCCCCAAATGCATGGTCCCTGGAGCACGATCTGGCTGAAGTATAACTGGGAGGCTGATGGCAGGTGCTGCATGTTTTTTCACACGGAGGCAAGTATTAATGGTGTACAAGTGTCTGGGCCTGAAGCGATATCTTCTGTGAAGATCTGTGCATTCCAGTGGCCTTTTGGTGCAGCTGTGGTTTGTTGTTTGGCTCGTGTGCATTTTTCTGCCGTGCCTGTGGGGTGAGACTGGGGGCTGGGAAGGGGTGCTGTCATGTTTTCTTGCAGAACTGTAACCTCATTAAATTATTTATTGACTGGATGGCTTGAGTTTGTGTTTGTGCAGATTTACTGCAGGTATATGCCAGAGCAGATGGTGTGTCTGCCCTTGGAGAGAACAGAAGCTGTTTTTTCAGCACACTATACATATCTTTTTTCCCCATATATGTGTGTGTATATATATATATATAAAAAAAAGCAAACTTTAGGATTCATTATAATAGAAATGTTTGTAAAACACAGTTTAATTGTTAGTGTCAGAAAAATAGGATCTTGCACTCAGCTCAGTTTTGCAAAACCTCAGTCTTTTCACCTTACTGCTTATATTATTTTTGCTTCTATCACTTTTAAAGCCAGCTAATGTGATTTTAAAGCTGAACTCGGATGTCCCACTGCTTTAAAATAGTGGCTCTAATATTGCCAGTGTTAAGCAGAATATCAAGCAAGACATTTTGGTCATCCTCTTCTGGTTTTCTTTTAAAATGTGTATGGCTATGAAAGCAAACAGCTCTTGTGTTCTTACTCCCTTTCCTCTTTATGGGGTGGCTTTAGTTTGGGTGAAGGTCCCTTGGGACACACAGCAGCGCTGCCAGTCTGGGAGTGCTGTCAGCTGAGGTTCCCTCTGTGCAAATTGCACAAGGGACGTTCAGCCAAATCCAGCCCAGGCAGTCGAGAAAATTGTTTGCTGTGGTTTTGCAAAGGCATAGCTGCCTTGTACCAGCTGCATGCATAAGGAAGGTGAAGCTTTTGGACTTAAATCATGCCTTGAACAGAGGTATTGCTACAGGGCCTACAGTAGGCTGGGAGGATCATTTTCAGAGTTAAACTACACTTACAAGCTATCAGAACCAGGGAGTGGTGGATTGAAAGTGGACAAGGTTCATATGCCTCACCTAGCTTTACTCTTCAAAAGGATTTCTAAATACTACAACATAAATAAATACTTACATTGTGGATGAATACGAGTCTATCCGAGCAGCATTTTAATGGCAGTTCACTGCGTTCTTTTGATTTTCTTCAGTGTTTCTGTAACTTTAGTTCTGGAGCCATTTCTTCCGTGCAGCTCCATGGGATGTTGCTACTGCTGGTTAATTTTTGGGCTGATCCTCTGACAGTTCTTTGGTATTTGCAGTTGCTACCCTGCCTGTGTTCTTCAGGCTGCTGTGAGGAGCTCCTCAGCAATGACGGAAGCGTGTCCTCACGGCCACTTTGCTGTTTGCGTTTCTCTGCTGTAAGGTGCTGGTGAGAAGCTGCTCT
>NW_010523013.1:9422-16822 GCF_000687285.1 Phaethon lepturus
TTGGATCAGCTCCCCTGGATGGCTTTGGAGATACTATGTCCGCTTGCCCACGTGGTCCCCAGCCCCTGAAGACGTCCGTTATCGGAGCTTTGATTGCACTGGCTGTCATAAATGTTGCCGCATAAGTGTGCCTCACTTTGTCAATAGTAACTGCAGGTAAATGCACGGCAGCGGCGATCTCTGCGGATGTGACGGTGAGGTGACGGCTGCTTGTGAGCACACCTCGGCACGCTGCCAGGTGTTTCCTGGAGGTGGTCATAAGCCCTTCATCCCGAAAGCATCTTGCCTTTGCAGCTGAGAGGGAGGAAAAGCTGAGTCACTTTGGGTTTCTCAGTTGGTAGATCCTTACTTTGCTAGGTGTTGTAAGAACAAAAATCCCAACCCATAAACAGCATTGTAACGACTCGTGCGAGGGGGTAGCGCTGCTGGAGGTCGGGCATTTTCTGAGGAGGTTCATTTCCTCAGGATGTCCTTCCTAGAAGCGCTCCCTAAACATCTGTTTGTATTATGTGCTCAGGCTTACGTGTTCCTCTTTATAACCTTTTCTCTGCCATGCCAAGTAACGTGTGAGGGTGTGGCTGAGCAGTCTGCGTACCTGGTTATGTCAAGCAAATCCTGCTACCGCCCCAGGAGGTGGCGGTCCCTGAGCTTCTGCAGCCAGTGCTGCCCCACGGTCAGCAGCGGTGTGCGCCATGTTCATGTCCTGAAGCCATTAACATCTTGCTATCTTCAGTGGCTGAAAAATGATTGCAAGCACTGTGAAGACAGTATAGGCATGAGTGTTAGTCTGCAGAACATTGGGCAAATATATAGCCCATCAAAGATGGACACTGGAAGGGACCTTCCCCATGCACCCACAGAAAGGTCCATGTGGTTTAACTCTGACATGGAGGTGGTATCCAAGGCATCCTGGAAAACAAAGTCCTACACAGATATGGAAAGTAGAAATATGCATGGTCCCCGATACATTAAATATAAAAATGGCAGTAAACCAGGTCAAACCAAAAAGAGGGACCATAGGCATCCACTTACCAAGACAAAACCTTAAATCTGAGGGCAACCTTTCAGACAGAAGGAAGAAGCCTTCCAGGGAGTCCTTGGTGCTGGCGGGCAATTGAGGAATGAAAGAACTGCTCAAAAATGCGAAGACTGTAGTAGACAAGCTGAAGGTTGTCTGGTTTTACTTGAAGAGCTCAGAGGGCTTTCTCTGTTAGAGACTTCGATGGGGAGGCTTGGGGGCAGGTCTCAAGCTGAAACATTGGCAGAGGAGGTGGAAGGACAGAGTGTTCAATGAATGTGAGCAGGGGGCTGGGCCTGCACCCCAAATTGTTGGGGGACCTGAGGGTTGAAAAGGCCGAAGCTCCTGCTTGTAGCCTCTCGTTTAAAGTTCTCCTCACATTAGGGAAGTGTCAGAAGTGTGGATGGGGTTCGAAAGAAGGTTTGTTTTCAGAGCACTACCAGCCAGTGACTGCGATGCCTTTGCTGCGCTGATAGAGACTCTCATGAAGGCTTGAGACATAAATGGCTGTGATGTGCTGGAAGGGCCAGTGGGTGGTGGATGAGGAAGAGGAGGAATCCCGACTTTAAATCTGCTGGGAGGCTTCTGAAGGAGGCAGCAAGTGTGTGGACCAGGAAGCTGGAGTTAATCTAGTCTGTCTGGGTTTCCAAAAGGCTTTTCATCAAGTCCTTTATGAAAGCCATTGAAGCATCTAGACTGATGCAGGATAAAAAGGAGATGCCTGTTGGGGCCTAGTAAAGGTCATGATTGGAAGTATTCAGGGTTGTAACTGGGAAAGCAGGCAGTGTTGAGCTGCAGAGGGGCAGGGTGGGAAGGAGGAATCGCTGCCAGTGACGGCTGCTGAGCCAGCTGTGATCTCGCAACTCAGACATCGCTGCTGCTGAGCGACGGTCCTGTGAAAGTACCTGTTCTGTCCTGGTGAGGTGGGACGGAGGAGCCCTTGCAGAGCAGGACTGCCCTGGCACGCAGAGCCACCGCAGCGCTACGCGTGGGACGGGGCAGGGTGTGCTCATGGGAGGCACAGTTTGCGTTTGTGCTTTCTCCCCAGCTCTCCTGCCACTTCTCTCTCCATCTAATCTCCCCTCCGCCTTGATCTCACACTGTGGGGTGTGGACCCTCTCCCCCAGCAGGGCTAAGGCTCCCCAAACAAAAGAGGAGGAGGTGTAAGGCCACCGCAGCCCTTCCCGTGGCTGCCTGCAGCACAGACCCAGGGTGTTCCCAAGGGCCTTCCCTGCCCTGCAGCTCCATCCATAGTGGCCACAATTCGTATGTCTGCTGCATCTTCCCTCCCCAGTGCAGCGCTCGCGACATGCCCCTTGGCCACGTCCCGCCCTGGGACCCGCTCTCAGCCTTTCCGCATCTGCCTGCGCTCCTCAGGTTACTGTTTGACAGAGGAAGGCTTGAACCTGCTCTGTTTCCTGGCAGCTTGGATTTTTCTGGCTCACGAGGCAGGAGAGGTGGCTTGTGGCACTTTGCTTAAAGGGATGGAGCAGTTGCGGTCACAGCCCACGAGGGTCACCCACCCTGCGGGAGTGTAAAGGATGCGACAAATGCGTTTGTAAGATTCTGTAACACACAAAAATGTGGAGGCTTTGTTTCCGTGAATTTCTTTGTTACAAGTTACTAGTAGTAAGGTAAATACACTTATGATTAGTAAAGCAAATGTGTGTATATATAATTTTTTTTTTTTTTAGTATTAGTAGCAAGTATATATATATTTCATTCAGGGTATTACAGTACAGTTCATTAAGCTGCTCCCAGGAGTGAGGTCAATCGATGACGGATGATGCCTCTCTTTGCAGATGATCCGCATCACGGAGTCTGGAGTCAGCCAGGCATCCCCGGCAGGTCCAAAGGATTGTGCAGAGAAGTTCATGCTGGGGGAGCTCTCGGGGAGAGAGGGGCTCGTTTTGGGTAGGTGGCCAGTTACTTTTACATGGATCCATAAGCGGGCAGAGGACACCAGCACCTGGAATAGCTGTTGCTGACTTCTGCTTGCTTAGGAGGCCCCTTTGTGGGTTATAGCAGGTGTTTTGCCCTGCAGGTTATAGCATTTTCTTTGTTTTGGGCTTATCATGGATGCCCTGGGCTCCCAGCTGTGCTTATCAAGGGTGTTGCCATCTCCCACTTGCGCCTGCCAAGGATGCACCACGTTCCCAGGCTGGCAGACATTTTCTCCATCTGTATTTTAGCAGACATCTCTTGTCAGTACTTGTCTCCATTATAACCAGGTTGCCTTTATGGCTGCCGCTCCGAGAGAAAAAAATCCCTGCAGGAAGAGGCTGCCCTGGGTCTGGCAGTGACCCCGCAGGAGCCCCACAGCTGTGCTACCTACAGGTACCAGTGGGGCTGGGTGTTGGGAACTCTGCTTGCTCCCTCCTACCAGCGCCCATGTCAAAGCAGGGCACGGGCTCTGCCTTGGTGCTTGGCTGGGGGATGTCCACCGCCCCGTGTGCCATCGTGGCAGCTTCCTGATCATGCGCTCGCTGCTCACCCCGCTGCTGCAGGGTTGTCTGGAAACGTGGCTGGAGGGGAGGGACCTCCGTGGGCACAGCGGGTGCTGTGAGTGCACCGGTCCCTTCCGGCAGGCAGCTGCTCAGCAGAGCTCTGCTGCTCGGCCTGAGAGACGCCACTACCCCCAGGGCTTCGCTGCACCGCCCGGAGAGCGAGGGGCTGGGGAGCTGTGCTGCACGAGCCGAGAAGCCCCAGGTGAGGGATGCCCTAAAATCGTGTTGGGGACGTGCCGTCCTTGGGCTGTGCCCCACAGGGGACGGCCATGGCTAGCTCAGCCCTGGGAGCCATCCTCGCTGTGCTGGCCTCACTCATCATCACTGCCAACGTGCTGGTGGCCATTGCTCTCCTTCGCCTCATCCAGAAGAGCAGCTCCAAGGGGCTCTATTTTGTCCTTAACCTCGCTGTTGCAGATGCCATGGTTGGCTTCACGGTCGTGGGTCTAGTCACGGATGAGTTTTCCCAGCCCTTTTATCCTCCCCAGATATTCTGTGTCCTGAGAATGGCTTTTGTGACCTCTTCTTCTGCTGCCTCTATCCTATCCCTGATTATGGTTGCGTGCGACAGGCACCTGGCAATCAGAAAGCCTTTCCACTATTTCCAGCTGGTGACAAGCCTGCGGGTCGGGGTGCGCTTGGTGGGTCTCTGGCTGGTTGCTGCCATCATCGGCTTCCTCCCGGTCCTCACCCCAGGCTTTCAGAAGATCTCCACCCATGAGAAGTGCTCCTTCTTCGGAGTCTTCCACCCCACCTACATGCTCACCGTCTTCTGTGTCGGCTTCTTCCCAGCGCTCTTTCTCTTCATTTATCTCTACTGCGACATGCTGAAAATTGCTGCTGTGCACGTGCAGCATATCCGGGAAGTGGAGCACGCAGGGCTGGCGGGGGGCTGCCCCCCATCCCGCACCACCAGCGACATGAAGGCCATGCGCACCGTCGCTGTGCTCATCGGGTGCTTCACGCTGTCCTGGTTGCCGTTCTTCATCGCCAGCATTGTGCAAACTGTCTGTCCCGAGTGCTTCCCCTACAAGGTCATTGAGAACTACCTCTGGCTGCTGGGACTGTGCAACTCCCTCCTGAACCCCCTGCTCTACTCCTACTGGCAGAAGGACGTGCGGCTGCAGCTCTCCCAGCTGGCTGCAGGCGTGAAGAGGAGAGTCCTCCTTCACCTGGGCAATGGCCACCATTTCCCTGGCAGAGGCACCAAGTCTCTCCCCACTGTGTCCTGCCTGCGGCTCCAGGACTGACACGGTAAGGAGCGGCTGTCACCGGCTTTTCAGCTCATCTCCTGCATCATGACCATAAACTTGGGGCCTGACAGCTGTGGAGGAGATCACAGATGGGGTGGGACCAATCTGGATGCTAATTCCCAGACACCAGCATGGCCAAATCCTAGCCTGCCCACAGCCTCACAGAACCAGAGCCCAGCCCGTTTTGCACCAGCCCCCGGTACCCCAAATTGTAGGTGCATAGCACATGTTAGATTTTGCCTGGAGAGCCACAGCAGGAGCAGCCTTGTGTCTCCTGGGACCAAGCCCTCAGCATTCACTGCACAGGCTAAGATCCTTCACCTATCGCTGCCCAGCTTCCTCTGCTCAGACCTGGGCTCTGCCTGCCCTTGCCTCTGCCTGCTGCGACAAGCCCCTGGTGCCCAGGGCAGGGCTGCTCGCACAGCGTTGGCTCCGTCGCCTTTGGCTCCTGGCCCAGGCAGCAGAAGCTGGGAGGTGTGTGCATGTCTTAAATCTCTCCTGGACCGCAAGTGCTCCCGGTTGCTGCCCTTCCTAAACTGAACCCACGATCCTACAGCTGCAGCCTATGCCATCCCCCAAACCTGTCCCCTCCTGCAGCCAGAGAGGCGGCAGTGTTGCCCCTGCTCTGGGCTGTGCCCACCTGAGGCCGAGGCGAGGGGTATGGGTCTGGGGTCTCTGCCATAGCACGGAGGACAGAGAGAGGGCTCCCGCTGTTCCTTGGCAGCTGCTGTGTCTGCACTGCAGCCGGCATGATGGGCGCAGAGCCACCCCAGGTGCTGCAGGCCTAGGAGAGGTGCAGGGCAGCAGGAGCTGTGCTGTCGCTGTTTGGTTTGGGCTGTAAAGTGAGTTAATGAGTAACTGGCTGAACGAGCTGTGGCAAAGGAGCAAGGAAAGCGGCTGCCTTGGAGCCAGGGAAAACCCCATGCAGGGCGGCTACTTTGTCCTACCAGGGCAGCAGGGCTGGACTTGGGACTGCAAGGGTCCCTGCAACACTGACTGATCCCATGGGAGCACACAGCACTTCTGCATGCCCTGCCAGACTGCAGTGGTGGCCAGAATGCTGACACTGCCAGAGGCTATGATGATATGTAATTGCTTCTTGTAAAATCATGTCCATTTAATCCATGTGGCAAGAAAATTTCCCTTAAGAGGTTTCTTAGCTAAGAATGTACTCTAATCTGAAAATGAGGGTGCTATGCATAAACCAGCAGTTGCTTCCACCTCTGTCATTTGCCCCACCCGAAGACATGAAGGCTCAAGGCCATATCCAGTATGCACCCAGAACTTGCCTTGGTCCTGAGGCCTTCCCCATTCTAGAGGAAGAGGCAAATATAGAAGTGCTTTCTAAAAAAAACCCCAAACAACAGGCCCTCTGTGGCATTTACCTCTGCCTGGGAATGCCTGAGACCAAGCATCAATGGCAGATGCTGTTCCTAGCTGTACAACATGGACTGAGCCTGAGAGAAGGCCTCTATAGAGCAGTCCTGGCTCTGTGGGTGGACTGATGCCTCGTAGGTGGATTCTAGTAGGTGGATCCAGCCTGACTCAGTTCTGGGGATCAACGCATCATCTGTCTGTACGATGCATTTGCTGCCTATTCTGGGTGAAGCCTGAGCTCCACAGGCTGTTGCATTGCAAAAGCCAACCTGTCTTCACTGAGCCTCTGAAATGCCGAAGCTGTCTTCTGCTTGCCTGACACGGGCGGGTACCCAGCGTGAATGGAGATGCTTTGCACGTGGGTCTTTTGCTGCATCCCCAGCTTGCTGACTGCCGCCTCTGCTGCCTACGGCCCAGGAGTGGGGCCAGCCATCAGCTGTGTTTGTGCCTGGGCACAAACCAGATGAGACTGCAGATCTGGAACGGGAGGCCGTCATGGGCATGGAGCCCAGTTGAGCTGGCGTGCAGCCACCATGGGGTCTCCATCCCCAGTGGGGATCACGGCTCCGGCAGCCTCCTTGGTGCCACAGAGATACAATGGCTTGGATGGGAGAGATGCTTCTGCCAAGCTCTTGTGTGGACCAAGGACATGGTGCAGCTGGAAACGGAGCACATCCCTGTGGTGGAGGATCCCTTGCTAAGCACCTGCGCTCTGGCCCTGACCTGTGTCTCCTCTCTCCCCAAGCGCTGGGCTGGAGGGAGTGCTCGCAGGCTGGAATAGTTGGGGCTCTATTCCTGGAAGACACCTCCAGATCCTGCTGGGATAGCACGGACCGGGAGCTGCTCCCCCAGAGTCCATGCCAAACGGAGCACATCCCTGTGGTGGAGGATCCCTTGCTAAGCACCTGCGCTCTGGCCCTGACCTGTGTCTCCTCTCTCCCCAAGCGCTGGGCTGGAGGGAGTGCTCGCAGGCTGGAATAGTTGGGGCTCTATTCCTGGAAGACACCTCCAGATCCTGCTGGGATAGCACGGACCGGGAGCTGCTCCCCCAGAGTCCATGCCTGCTGTGGGCACTGCACGCTGCCCCGGCGAGGCTGCAGGAGTGCGGCTGGACGTGGGTGGTCACACCCGAGGCCGTGGGGTGAGGAGGGACGGGTTATTACGGCCCCGAGGGGAAGAGAGGGAAAGATGACGATGGCTTCCTCTGCTCGCTGTCCTTCAGCTGAATAAACCGCATTTCCGCCA
>NW_010523014.1:0-340 GCF_000687285.1 Phaethon lepturus
GTTTCCGTCGCCTTCAGGGTGAGCGGCAGCGCGAGCAGCTCTGGGCGAGGCCGGGCGCTGCGGGCGTGTTATTTCGGGGGGCATCAAAGGCAGGTGAGGATCATCTCCTGTGCCTTGGCACCCGGCAGCCTGGGGATCCAGGCTAGCCCAGGCACCCCAAAAAAACCCAAAAACCCTGCCCTAGCCAAACTCAGAGCTAGGGAGACCTGCGGGGCACGGGGGCAACCTCCTAAAATGCAGCATCAGCTCGAGCTGAGCATCGCAAAAGCGGGTTTCCGCCCGCTTGGCACCGGTGTTCATGGACACAGCCTGGAGCCAGGGGTGGGGCCGGTCCTTCCGG
>NW_010523014.1:432-5729 GCF_000687285.1 Phaethon lepturus
CTGCCCCGGTGCTCCTGCACAAGGCGCGTTCTTCAATACCGGCCGAAGTATCGCTCGTATTTCCTTCGACTCGCCGTTTGATAGAAGCAGCTGACGGGAGACGGGCGTCTCTCCCATGGGAGGGTCGCCCGTTACAGGCCGTGACTTAATGTCCATTATTATATAGTTGAAATTAAACCACAAGGAGATGTTCACTGTCTGATGGGGTCTTTTAACCACGTGCACTTAGTCAATAGGTGAGTAGATGTTGCTGCTTGTATCTATCTACCGTACCCAGTTGCTACGTGTGAACAAGTGTATTTCTCCCCGGTGTTGTGGGTTCTGCCTGTCGTGACACGATGACGGAACGGTAGGGACTACGTCGGTCGCAGCACGAGCTTTCTTCTGTACAACGTGGAGAGGAAGCCTGGAACGATGCGAAGCACCCCTTGTAACTACATTTGTTCAAAAAATGTCACCTTAATCCCAAACTGTTGACACTTTGTGCATGTGCTAATTTAAAAAAAAAAAAATAATTAAAAAAATAAAGATTTTAAGAGGTTAAAGTAGATTTGGGTTCGGCTTTTTGTCGGCTTGCCCTCGCCGGGTCCCTTTGCTCTGATACTGCGATACTCCCTTCCCCGCGCGAGGCCAGGGCGCAGAAGCAGCAGCAGAAAAATGTGGTTATCTCTGTAACCCTTCATTTGGAGAAACCAGCTCTCACAGATCAACTCGTCCCCGCGGGTATTTAATCCCTGACCGCCTGGGTAATCAGGGGACCCCTTGCTGATGGAAAAGTCTCCATCCTTGTGCGTGGAGGCTCCGGGCGGCAGGAGCCGATCCTTCCCAGCCCGTCCTGTCAGCGTCTCGAGCAGGGTTTATCCCTCCATCAACCAGCTCATCGCGATCCGCGTGGAAAGGCAGACCCCGGGGTGAGGGAAAGCGGAAACCCGTACTTAGACTCGCTTCAGCTGAAATAAAAACACGGGACGCGCACAGGATGGCACATACCTGGGACAGGAGCCCAGATCTTCAAACGCTTTAATTTTAACCCCCCCTCCCCCTGTTTTCGGGTATCCTCTTGACAAATCACTTTAACAGTTTTATTTACAGTAATAAAAATAAATTATTCTTACAGATGAATGTATAAGATTATACACAATAGAGATACAGTGCAATAACATCATTGTTTTGTTTTCACTCGTTCATAAAGTGCATTGAAGGGGCTCGATTTAACCGTAATTAAATGATAACTGTACATTTGTCTTTGAGACCAGCTTTCCCAGCCAAGCCGAAAGGCTAATGAAAACACTTAACATCAGAACAAGTTGCTGTTTTAATTGTTCTGAAACGTTCCTGGGACACGGATGGGACGGGAGGCAGGATTGGGAAGGGGGACGACCGACCCCCGCCCGCCCGAAAAAATCCCTCCCAGCTAGAGGATGCCCGGCCTGATGCTGACCCGCTCCCCAGGGACGTCAGAGACGAGCCCGGTCCTCGTCGCGCGCTACGTGGTGCAGAGGCAAGGCGAGGCAGAGCCGAGAGGCCGGGCTCCATCGGGCTGGAAAGGATGCCTGCTTTGCCAGCGGCGGCCAGCACGACTTCTCATCCTTAGCCAGATCCAGCCCACTTGGAAAAGAGCTTTTCCTGGGACAAGCCAGGTGTTTTCCAGCTCCCAGATCCTGCAATAAGGTCATAAGCCTGTGCTTGGGATTTCAGTGTCTATTGATCCGATGTGCTGTCAGGCATCCAGCGTCCCGCCCGCTGCAGCCTGCCCAAATTGTGAAGGAATAACCTTGGTTTGGACACAATTACACTTGACATCGAGCAGAATTTGTGAAGGCAACTATTTCCCTTGGAGGCAATTTATTCACATCCCTCAAAGTCGGGGACAAAAGAGCTTTGGACCATCCGTTCTGATTTCGGTCTTCTCTACTGAAAATCCGTTTTATCTCTAGAACGCTCTGTATTGCAGAGTTTTCCAACGGGAATGGAAAAGCGGGGAGCGGGCAGGGCGGCTCTCGGGGGATTTCGCGGTAGGCGACTGCACTTCTAACAGAAAAGGTACAAATGGTACCAGCGAAGCCGTCGGCTGTGCGGCAGCGTGACCGCCTCACCGAGACAAAAGGTTGCGCGCGAATGAAAAGGAGTTACAAGGCAATACCGTGTGCATTGAACAATTATTCCCGATGATTAAAAGGGAACGGCTAATTAATTGTTAACAATTGAGTGAGTTGTCAATGCTGGTCAATACACATCAACACAAGTGATTACCAAGATCAATGGCTTTTTAAAGACCTCCCCACCCCAAATTCGATGCTTCTACAAGAAAGAGGTACTTCATCACCTACTGAGAACAGTAATGGTTTCTTGGGTTCAGGTAAACTGAGATGAACCAATTGTGGCTGCCACGTCAGGACTGAGATCCTTGAGTTATTTACTGCTGGTTGCTGAAATGAAGTTGGATAAAAAGAGATGTTTTCACTGCTCAAAGTCCCAAACTGAGCAAAATGGAAAGGAAAAAAACCTAAGCAACTTGGTTGGTAGAGTCTATACATTTTATTAGCTTTTTTTTTTTTTTTTTTTTAAATTTCTCAGCTGAAACACGCTGGGACAGGGACAAGGGCTGTAAATGCAGAAGCTCACACCCACCCCTGGTACCTCTCCAGGAAACTCAGGGCGTTCGTGCAGCTGTGGCTACGACCCATCCCACGGTGTCCCTGGCTTGTCCCCAGTATATTCGAGGAATGTTTTTTCTTTCTTCTCCTCGCCCTTTCCTCATCCCCCCGACTAAAACAACTGGCCACCAACACAGAAAGCATATATTCTGCTTGCCACCAACTCATGGCAGAAAAGCCGAAGGCAAGCAGAAACCCGTAAACGAATCCACCAAACAAGAAGCGGATTCATCTCCCTGGATACGCTGATCTCTGCCATAGGTTCGGGGCGGGTTAGATACCTCGTGCAATTGCTCAGGACCGATTTTGTGCTTGTTTCTGCTGCTGTAAATCTAGACCAGCTCCTGCAGGGTCCAGAAGTGACGTGAGTGCAAGCGGGGCCAGGCTCTGGCCCTTCAACTTTTATCAAAAGCTATTTGCAAAGGTCAGGTTTTGAAGGTACGGTGGCAAGATCTGGCCCTTTCGCCAGGCTGAGGACACGGAGGTCTTCCCAACTGAACGCCGCCCAGCCCTCTCCAAGCAGGTCCAGCTTCCACCTGGAGTGGCCACAAAGGCTCTGTGGAAATCAAAGGAGACCTGCAAATTTCCACCGGCTGAAGGCCTTGTGCTTTGCAGAACTCCCACTGTCCCCTCGCATCTCACGTGAAAAGCACGGTAATGAAATCAATGGCTTTTACGGACCTCTACTTTTCTAACGACTTGTGGCACAGGAATCCCAGCCGGAGGGGGCTTACCAAATACATTCGGTACCCGAAAATGGAGAACGATGGGCCGTACTTTGGTTGCTCTGTGTCCTTCTCGTGATGCCCAGGAGCTAGACAGGGGCTGCGTGGCTCTTTTCAACACGTTTCCAGATGGTTTGGATCCTCAGTGAATCCACAGAGGATCCTCCCACAGAGGATTCACGGTGCTGGAAAACGCTGTCCGTTTTCCAGTGCTCCTCTTGTTGTTGGTGGCCCATCCACATGCGGTACCACGACGTTCATGGGAACCGCTCCTCGTTTATGGCCACACAACCTCACCCAAAGTCAGGCCCTGTTCTGTGCTAAACATGTCCCAAAGCCAGCACTGAAGGGCACCGAACCCCAGGGCATCCCCAGCCTGCACACCGCGTTACTAACCTGGTAAGTATTTTAAGGTTTTAAGTCAGCTCTCCTGGCGCCCAACGTAAGGAGGCTCCAACATCCAACGTCCTCACCGATACTGTCCCTCAAAACTTTTTCCAGTGAAAGATTTTCTTTATGAAAAAAACCCAAAACCAAAGACCAAAGCAAAGGTGCGGTAAAATGAGATTTCCACAACGCAATGCATGGCAGGTGAACTTATACCTCTTTATCTTATCTTCTTCCTCGCTTCTCCTTGTTTACCCCTCTTTCCACTGATGAAAAAAGGAGAGGAAAAACAGCAAAGGAAAAGAGCACCTAGAAAATGCCAATTTATCAGCATGTTCTTTAGAGGACATTTCTTGAGACTTTTCCTGAAGCCTACCAAGCACTTCTAACAACTTCCATGGCCAGGACCAGAATTTAGGCAGCGGAGCTCGCCTTCCACAAAGGTGCTGTCAACGTGTTTGGGCAAGTACCAAGGATTTCAGTGAGGACACCTCCGCCTCCTCTCAACGCAGCTGTCTGGTAGGGACCGTGCCCTCAGCTCTACCTCCTCACATCCCAAATCTTTCTCCCACTGCTGTGGAGGGCCACAGGGGAAAATGATTTTCCGTTGTATGCCGCTGTCCAAGCTGATCGATGGACCTCTCAAACTGAGACAAGTTTCAAGTATACAATTAAACTCTAAAAAGAACATTGTTAAAATCAAAGTCTTCCGTGGTAAGGAACTGACTGGAAAGCCAACAAAATGCAGGTTTTTTCATGTCAAGGTTTCTCTAGAGCTGATTAGTTAATACTCCATTTCTATTAATTCTCCATTAAAGGTACAAAATGAGCTGCCCACAGAAACACGTACTGTCTTCTAGATCGGGTTGTATAAAAACATTTCAAAATGTTCACGAAGTTTCAAAAATGGTTTAAACTAGCTCTGCCTTGAGTTTTCACGCTGGGGAACTGCAGGGACCTGGCTGCACTTACAGAAACCAGAAGAAATAAAATGAGCAAAGTGTTCATATATATATTACTCTTTCTTTTATATATATATATTTACTTTTAAGTGTATGCTGATTCAACATCGTGCCTACTGCCCATCGCCCAAGGTATTCAAAAGAGAAAGGAAACGGAAAAAAACGAGAGACTGGCCACCTTTCAAAGGTAGAGGAGAAGTCCAAGCCCCAGGCACGCTTCGGAGATTCATAACTTTCTCATGTGCGCTGAGCTCTGAGGAGCGAGAAATTCATTGCACAGATCCAGTGAGAGAAAATACAGTTGTGCCTGTATCCGGCCGTAAAGCGGCTTCGTACCCACTCCAGCCTCGCCAAGCAAGACCGTCCCCGTCTTCCGCAAAACTACGGTGTAGACACGCCACGGGGCGGGGGGCCCCCCGCCTGCTCTGCCCATGGTGCGGCAGAACCTCGCCCCTGCTTTGAAGAGGAGCGTTTTGGACGCTGGAGATCACACAGCGTCCCAAACAGCGTGTTTGGGACACCAGGCTCAGCTGGTGGGGGGTCTCCCGCTGAGCCGTTCCCATGCC
>NW_010523015.1:0-547 GCF_000687285.1 Phaethon lepturus
GCCTGCGTGGAGGCTGCGCGTTCGTGCTCGGGCCTTCGCCAACGTGACAGCGCTCCGGGGGCCGACGAGCACAGAGGTGCCGTGTGTTCGGGGGGTGCACGTAGCCAGGGCGTTTTCTACCCCCTGCACAGGGAGGGAGGGGCAGGAATAGGGTTTCTACCCCCTCCGGGGAGGGGGGAAATGGAGCTGCGTGAGGATAAATCAGTTTGGGATTAGAAGGTGGCACTGGCAACCTGCCATGTGACAGCCAGGCTTGTACAGCCAGGATCCCACAGCAATTAAATGAGGTATCGATTGAGGAATTGTTGTCTGCAGGGTTTAAAGATAAGATCGATGGAGACCAAAAGGTTTAGGCTCCGTTTACTAATTAGTCAAGCACACTTGGGAGAACAACCTTCGGAGGCACGGCGAGCTGAGCCGTGCACGGGCAGCACTGCCCATGGGCTGGGGTTGCCCCCTCCCTGGCAGCCAGCCTCCACCGCTGCCGACGCACCAGTGCCAAAGGGCGGACAGGCAGCGGGCGGCTCCGGCAGGGCTTTAAATGCGC
>NW_010523015.1:578-5153 GCF_000687285.1 Phaethon lepturus
CGCCAGGGATTTAAATCAGCAAGGAGGCCATGAGCTGCGAGGAGCGGGTGGGGTATTCTGTCTGCGCTGGGGCCGCGAGCTGCTTTTCTCCCGAGGCGGGGATGTGGGAACGAGGGGCTGCGCCTGCATCTGTGCGCAGGGAGGAGTAAACCGAGAGGAGAGCTGCTCCCTTTGCATTGCAAATTGTTTGGGGGTGAACTGATCCATTTCTTAGGCTCTGGCATTAGTTACAGCCTGAACACATTTCTCTTCCCCCTGCTCCTCGTGCAGCAAGCCCGGAGACACAAAGCAGACAAATGTGGCACAGACTTTTTGTGGTTTACGTGCCGGTTCTGCCTACACTCCATGGAGCTAAATCGGGGGAGAGCAAGGCGATGGCTTTATGCCCTCTCTGCTTTGTTCCCTCACTCCCAGACGATGTCCAGGACATGGTCAAATGGGGACAAGCAGGCAATGGCCTTGCCTGGATGTGGTTTGGGCGGCCTTTGAGAGGGCGGCCTCCTTGCTTGCTGTTGCGGGAGGGTGGTCTGTGGCTTCAAAACAGTCGCTTTTAAACCAGCTGGGGAGCTGGGCTAGGTCGTGTCTCCCAGGGGATGTCTCGGTGTCAGCTCTGCGCTAGGAAGAGGCGTCAACGTGGCTCCCCCTTCCCGGGGCAGCCGGAGAATTCCTCTTTTCATCTCAGCTTACCAGGAAAATTCAAGCCCAACAAACGGAGGAGGGCCAGGAGCTGTCCTGTGACCCACAGCCTGCCTCAGGGCAGAGCTTCATGGCCACCACAGCCATGGGTCACACATCGCCTCAGACCCATTCCCCAACGACCTGACAGGACATGCCAGAGCCGCATGGCCAACGCATGGCCAACACAGTCCTGGCAAGAACACCCGCCGGTTTGCCCTCCCCGCGCAGGTCGGCCCTCCTGGTGCCAGAGGGGACAGAGCCCAGACGCCAGCGCCGCTGAGAGAGGTGCAGCATGTCCTGCTGGAAACCTTGCCCTTCGGCTGGGACTGCTCTCCCTCTGCACGAGCTTGGCGACTGCTATTAGCAACTGCAACCTGACCCAGCCTGCTGCAAAACACAGCAGGACGGGAGAGCGCAGCGTTTGAGCAGGCTGAGAAACTGTAGTCACCAGGAGACTGAACGTGCCTCCGGGGGTGGCGGGGATGAAAAGAAGGGATGGAAGAGAAAACGGAGATCAAGGACCCTGTGACGCCGTGTGGCTGTTCCAGGGTGTCTCATGCTTTCGCAGCAGGGCTAGGCAGATTTATAGCCTTGTCTTGAGGGCCTGGAGCCAGCCTCCAGTTATTTCACATTTAGGAGGGAGTTTTCTTTGCCTTTCCTCTTTCCTTGGCTTGTAAAGCTGCATGCCCCGTGCTGGAGCAGACCCATGTCCTTGTTCTCTGCATACAGCATCAGTGCCTGGGACAGATACTGCATCTCTGCCAGTGCAGGACAGAACCGACTATGGTCTAAGGGATCATTGTTTTCCTGCTGTTATACAACTCCGTGCCACTGCAGCCTCCAGGAACTGTGAATTTAGCAGTCCTTCTCTATGGGAGACATGGACCGGGCAGCTGGCGCAGGGCTGCCAAAGCCATAATGTTCTTCCCACGTGGATTTGGCTTTCCTTATTCTCCCCCAAGAGCCAGGCTGACCACCCTGCCCATGGTGACCTGTCCGTGCTAAGAGGGAACAGGAGACCCTGTGGTTTCTGTGGGCTGCAGAGCCAGCAAGCCCTCTTTAGATTCTCCACTCCAAAAACCATTCCAGCCCATGCCACCTCCCACACATGGCTGTGATGCATGAGCAATGCAAGAGACATCTCCCTGTCTGTCTCTCTGGACCAGCATGGCTCAGGCAGCACAATCCGGGATCCTGGCTCATGATGTGACTTTGCACGTTGGGCAGGAGATCAGAGCACTGTTTCCTAAATGTTTCCTGGAGAGGTTCCAAGAACCACCCAAGCTGTCCCACTTGTCTCCCAGGTTGCTTGCCTTCCAGCATCTACCTCTGCCAGGAGTGAGGTTGGCACTACCCCAGTGCCACCCTGACCCCATAAGCAGTTCGGGGGGACCCACAGCCATCTTCCAGGCCATGTGGAAGTGGCTGTGATAAGGCCACTTGAAGAGTCCCCCCAAGGGAGATGCAGGTGAGGACAAACCCATCTGCAAAGAGATAGAAAAGGCTCCAGAGGTCAAAGTGGGTCTCCCAGCAAACGCAGTGGGTCCCCTCCATACCTGATTACCCCAAGTGGTCTGTTGGATCAGAGGTGCCCAGGTGGTGCCTGCTATAACATTTGTCTTTCCACTTTGCATCAGGCTGATATCTTCCCTTATCAGGGCTATGCTGTAGTTTAATGCCCAGCCAGGAAGAGAAGTCTGAGTTCCCTGCATGTTCCTAGGGGTTGGATGCTGCTTACAGACAGGAAAGCTTGATCTAGACAGAGCTCCAGGAGGCATGGGGGCATTTATTTGCTATTTGTCTGCCCTGGGTGAATAAATCTGGTCTGTGCAAGCCACGGTGTAAGTGTCTGCCTGCACACAAGAAGGCTTGACTCTTGCAAGGCAAGGCAAGGAGAAGTGGAAGGTTGTGTCTGTGTGGGGCGGACAGTGTTTCTCTGCCACATTTCTCTCCTGGCAGCCTAGGAGGGATGAGGCACAGGACGGGTGCAGGGGGGTGCAAGGCTGCCAGAGCATGCAGGAGGCACGCCTGACTCCACGGGTCACCCTGAAAAAGGGTGAAAATGACTCCTCCATTTTCTTGTGGCATGAGGCCATGATCCAGCAGCAAAGAGAACAAAGAGCAGGCGTTGGGAAATCACAGATTCACTGTTCACAACTCCCCACTGGGGCTGCTGTGAAGCAACAGGGAGCAGGAGTAGGACTGAACCCCAGCCCATACCAAGAGCATCAGCAGAGGCACAGTACTTTCCTAGGCCTCCTCACATGCATAATCTCAACATGGTCATTAGTCTTTAGCAGAGACATGCATGTCTACAGAGAGATAAATTACCCCAGCAGCATGCAGGAGGTTTCTGGTCTGTGCACAGGAAATCTCCATCTTTTAAACTCAAGGCGGATCTTATCAATGTATACAAATACTTGAAGGAAGGTGCAAAGAGGATGGAGCCCAGCTCTTTTCAGTGGTGCCCAGTGACAGGACCAGAGGCAATGGACACAAACTGAAGCACAGGAGGTTCCCTCTGAACTCCAGGAAACACTTCTTCACTGTGAGGGTAACAGAGTACTGGCACAGGTTTTCACAGGGAGGTTGTGAAGTCACCATCCTTGGAGATACTCAAAAGCCATCTGAGCATGGACCTGGGAAACTGGCTCTGGGTGGCACTGCTTGAGCAGGGCGGCTGGACCAGATGACCTCCAGAATTCCCTGCCGACCACAGCCAGTTTGTGATGCTGTGATCTTGCTGGAGGCTGCATTTCCAGACCCTGACTCTTCTTTCCAAGTCAAAGCCATAGCTTCTTCTAGCTCCTTCTGACTGACTTGCCCAGCTTGGTGGCTGTCACAAATGCCAAACCGATCCCCATCCGTTCCTGCTTCTGTGGGGCCAGGCAGACCCAGTTTGCTCTCACAGGCAAGGGAAGTTGCTTTCCTGCCCAGCTGCAACCCTGGGAAAGCAGCAGGCTGCGTGTATGGGCCACAGCCACCACGCGCAGGAAACTTCACTTACTCCCTCCATGCCAGGAGGGGCACGCAGGCTGGGAGCTCCCACAGAGGCCACGAGCTGCCCTCAGCCCCTTCAGCACCGGCATTGACGTGGGCCCGGCCAGGGAAGTTTCAGGGACGGGCTCTGTGCAGAAAGCAGGGCTGCCCCAGGGATTGCATCCCACGCCGGACTGTTCCTGCTGCCCAAGCTGCCTCCCACCCAGACTTCCCTTCCTCAGATCCAGGTCACTGCCTCTTGCCCTCCCATCATCAGAGATGGTGAATAATTCGCTCCCTTCATTTATGTCATTACCTTGAAGGTATTTATAGTGCGTGATCAGTGCCCCTAGAGAATTCTCTCTCTTGAACTCCATAAATTGCATTGTCTCAGTCTCTCCTCCCTACCCGCCTGTGCTAATTGCTGCATCGTGTTTGCTGACCTCTTGTATTTTGTTTGGTTTCTTCCATCCTTAGACTTCAGGGGCAAATGCTCTCTCCATTTCTCCCCAGGCTCTCCCCTGGGGCCCCACATCTGTGTGGGCAACCCAACCCACAGGTAACAGGGACACAGCAGGTGGTGCGAGACTGCAGGGTCCTCTCTCTGCTTGGTGGACATTAAATACGTTCTCGCTCACGGGCACGTCCCCCGTGGAGGAGAGGCTCAGCCGGAACAGAAGGGCATGTTTCTCTGCAAAGCAAGGGCAGCTGGAGCACGTGGTGAACTGATGATACGTATGCACAGTCTGGATGGGTCATTGCTAACTCAAGCTCTGCCCCTGTAGGCTTTGGGGACAGGAGGGACCTAGGCTGATGTATGGCTTAGCATGAGGGTAGATTCCTCACAGCAGTTTCTGGTTTAGGCCATGCTACCATCCAGGGGCATGCACCTTGGAGCTGCCTCACCTTCCAGCAGGA
>NW_010523015.1:5184-7272 GCF_000687285.1 Phaethon lepturus
AGAACTCACTCAGGACAGGCCAGGAGTCGGTGTCCCAAACTCTCAGGGTCTGCTACCAGAGTTGTTCCAGAGGAACATGTAGCTTTGAGGCGTCCCCCATGGCTCAGGAAACACCACGGCAGTGCAAAGCACCTCACAGAGAAAGCCCATGCTCAGTGATGCCTCACTGCCCCACAGCCAAGCACCGCAGTCTAAGCTTGTGGTGTTTCCCTGGTCAATGCCTGGCAGCCCACAGGGCACTGTATGATGAGAAAAGGGAGACAAACGTACCAGGCACCTAGTAACATTATGCCTTCTTTTCTTAGTGATGCAGTCAGTTCTCGTCAGTTGTATTAAGACTTTATTTCTGTTATCCTTGGCTCTTAGCACCACTGGTCTCTCATAGCAGGGAGTCCCATGGATTAGACTTTCGGGAAACAGCCTGCTCCTCCCCAGCTCGATGTTAATGTGGTTACTTCCCGAGTCGCTCAGGGTCGCTTCGTCCCTCCCATTGAGGGAGGTTCATGCACCAAGTCTGGCGGGTCTGAACACTGCTGGTGGGGCAGGATCCAAAGCTGCCCTCAGCTGGACTCCCAGTGGGGCAGCTGCCCGTCCCCACAGGGTCCCTGGGGCAGTCGTGGGGTCCCAAGGGAGGACTCCACTACCCCGGGACTGCTGGAACTGGAAAGGAGGTTTTCTACAGGGTGGGCTTTAGCGCAGCACTGCGCAGTGGACAAAGTGCAGATCGGGGGGGACGGGGCTGGAGTGGGGCAGGGAGGACACAACTGGCCAGACCCACAGCGCAGGCTGAGTTCCAGCCTCCCTCTGCTCGTGCCAGCCAGGCGGGCATCCCGGGAAGCTGCTCTCCTGGGGGCCGTGCACACAAGTGATGCTGGTCCAGCGCTGCCTTCTCAGAGGTGGCCCCACTGTTCCACAGCAGGGAGTGGGGAGCATTGCCAGCCGTTTGCAGCTGCCCCCAGGCCCAGACCAGACGGCCTGCCCCGCTCTGCGCTGCTTTGTAGGGACGAGGGACGACGCGAGGTAGGCTGTACTGCTGTGTAGATGCTAAACTAGGCCAGCATATGGTGCTGTAGGTCCATGGTATAGCTTGCAAGACATCATACTGACCTGGGCTACGGGAATTACTAGAAGTCAGCCCAGTAGCACTCGGGAAGCTTGTGGGGGCTGTCTCTGATTTTGCTTGGTTTTGGGGATGGCGGGTGTTTAAATCCTGAAAAGTCCTGCCCCCAAACCCTACCAAGCAGAGGATGAAATGTGGCTAGTGTGTTTCTGCAGTAACGCTGCTGCGCTTGGGAGCCTGTCCTGGCCACCCGCGCTGGGCTGTGCATCTCCAGGCTGCGTATCCCATGGGGGGCTGGCAGTGAGGAGCTGGTGCACCCAGCCTGTGCCTGGCTGCCTGAACTGTGGGAGATGCTGTGGGCACAGGCCAGTGGGAGAGGAGACGGGCGCAGTGAGAAATCTCACTTCCCATGAGGTGCTGCGCAGCATTTCCTGGGTGTTTCCAGTTTTAGAGGATTTCTTCCCAAGGAGAAAAAGGAGGAGTCCCATTTTCCCAGGGACAGCATGCACTGTTTGCCTCATCCCACGAATCTACTGAAAGAGTTTTGCTGAGCGTTTTTCACCTAGTCACATCCAGAGGACCACTGTACCCTTGCTGGAGTGGGGAAACACAACTACCCACCCTCACTTCAGCCACGATGGGCAAATTCTCACACTACTGCCATTTACACTTTTACCCCAGAGATGCAGATTTTGCCAAAAGGCTCATCTGACACTCATCAACACCCCCTCTGCTTTTATGGGTGCCCAAGGACACTGCATCATTGCCTCTGGAGCATCGGAGAAGCCTGCATGCCTTGGGGACCACGATGGCTCCGAGGTGCTGAGCAAAAGGACCAACTGCTGGAGACAGTAATGGGACCCGGCTGGCTCCACACCCTGCAGCTCGATGGCCAGCACAAAAGGAGATGCCGAGAAGTGGAGCCCTTGCCCGTGCTGGGTCCTCGTGCACCTACGGCCAGGCATCGCACCCCGGCAGCCCCCGACAGCTTCCCAGGGCAGGGGGCCGGCGGCGGCCGCCCGAGACGC
>NW_010523015.1:7305-14742 GCF_000687285.1 Phaethon lepturus
CCGGCCGCCCCCCGACAGCTTCCCGGGGCGGGGGGCTGGCGGCGCCTGCCAGAGCCGCCCCTCACAGCGCACTCACGCTGGGCAAGGGTCTTACCCCAGGCAGGGACCCCTCACCAGCCCCGGGCCAACGCAATGCATCAGCACAGCACGTGGCCACACAAACCACCCCTCTCTCCCTCCCTTCCTTCCTCCCTCCTTCCTCCCTCCCACGGTTGCTGGCCTCCCAGCTCACAGCCCTTCCTCCCTGCATCCAAGGGGCACTGATGTGAGATTAACCCCGTGCTCTCCGCAGCCTCCATGCTATCACAGCCCTCGAGAACAAAGCATGCCAGGGATGGGTGTTTCACGGGAGTCGGCCTCTTCCAGTGGGTACAGCCATGGGCAGCATTGGCGTGACCCCCCCAGGCTGCCAGGACAGCTCTAGAGCCCCTCTGCTCCCTGCTGTCTCCTCTCCAGCAACCTTCTCCTTGACGCTCTGGTCCCAGGACTGCTCCCTGGGCTCAGGGACCACTGCCGTCCACAAGGCTGGAAGCAGTGGCTCCTCTCTGGGAGAGGCACCAGGGCCAGCTGAAGCCCTGGCAGCTTGGCTCCACTGGGTGCTCTGCACCGCGCGGGGTGATTTAAGGCTCTGGCTGGAGCCTTCAGCATTTCCCCCTCGACAGTGCAAACGCCACGTTTAATGCCGTCCTTTGTGTTTCTCAGGCAGGAAGAGCTGTGTGTACAAATAATTAAAGGGAAGAATCGGAGTGATTAGGGCAGATGATTATTGTCAAATTATGATTTATCTCAGAGGGAAATTAGTACCCCCCTCCCCCAAAGGGCTCAGCCTAGCACGGTGAATGGGCACTGTTTTTTTGATTAATAGATGCCTTTAGAAGGTCACCTACATCCATTGCAGATTAACTCAGTGGGAAAAGTTCTTTCAGTAATTGAAGCTGTTGTTCGCACAAGCTGTCAGCTAGCTGCGAATCGGGAAGGTCCATCCGTTACAGGGCTGCTGGGTTGGAGGGGATCTTTCTTTCCTCCGGACACATAGGCGTGATATATGATGCACAGAGACATGGATGACCGAGAAAACGAGCTGTGGAAAGAAAACAAAAACAGCAGTAAAGGGAAGCGAGGAAGCTGAGCAGGCAGAGAGCTGGCCCAGGCAGCATGGGGCCTGGGACTGGAGGGGCACAGCTCAGCTTGAGGCTGATGCTGGAGCAGTGGTCCCAGAGCTGGTCTGCTCAGTATGGTGAAGATGTTTAGCTGCTCTCCTTTTGCAACCGTCATGAGCTCCTCCCGCTGTGGAGGCAGTAACTACTCTTGTGTTTGCTTCATCCATGCCTGTATTTAGACATGTCCATGGAGGTGCTGGGCAGGCTGAAGCCAGCATCCCACAGGATCTGACAGTCTCCTATGCATTTCTGGCAAAGATTCCTCAGCGCCATGGCTTGCCTCTTCCACACTGTGGACACCTCCCAGTGGCTGCTGAGGAGGAACAACCACACCAGGGTCTAACTGCCATTCAGGCATCTTCTTGGGGAAGGCAGGAGCTGGTGATGGCAAAGTGGAAACAGGACCAACAGGGCTGGGATGAGGAGAGGTTGCACCACTGTGAAGAGAACAGTACAGCAGCATCAGTCCGCAAACTTACGAGCAGTGTCAGAAATGTTCATAGCGGTGCAAGCTGCTCTTCATAGTGACCTTCTGTAAGCGCTCCATTATATTTCTTTTGAGCTCTATAACCACTGTGCTTAACAAAGGCTACAGATGGGACCTTTCCTCTTCTCTCCTCACGTGTCTGTCCCTGCATGGAGACAGGCAGGTGATCTCACTGAGGTGACATTCTACATGATGACTTTGTGCCATTAGGTTCTGAACACAGACCAAGGCCCAAGCATCTCTAATTGTATTGGGATGATGTGATGATGGCATACCTCCTACCACAATGCTGGGTGTATGGTTACCCATTTTTAACTTGCATGCATTCAAGGCAAAAGGAGAGACAGTAGAGCTCAGGTATCCTGCATGTTAAGGTGGACAACAAAGAGAAGAAGATGACTATTCCCTGATAAATAACCGTGATGATTATATTTAGCTTTCTTTTCACAAATGAATGGTATTTCAGCATAGTCATCAAAAATTCCCACTAACAAACGTTTCTTTTGCATCCATCTAGCCTTCATCATAAATCTATGTGCCAGGCATTAATAATATTTTCAGCAACAGATTGATTGACTAGAACATAGCTTGGTTGTCTCTAAACACTAAGGGGTTCTCAACTGATTTATCGCTTACTGAAGTCTGCACATATTTATATATGTACCATATTCCTTGTTATATACGTACCCCTCCTTTACGCACACTTTCTCCCGCAGATCTATCATGGGAGTGTCAATGGCTACTGTAGATTTGAACATCTTGTTGCCAAATCTATGATAGAGGCTTTGCTGGCACAGTACAAAGTCTGCGTATTTTTGGTAAATAAGTTTAAAGGCCAGAAGAAACAGTTAGATCATTTTGAATGGCAGAGTCCAGAGGCTCTTATCCAGTTGCTCCTGCACAATGTCCAGTAACATGAAGAGACACAGAGTTTCCCCTCCAGAAAAGCCTTCTGTTTGAGGCGTCAAGAGGTTGCTGGTTTGGCTGATTTTAATGCAGGTCTTTGGATATTTGGGAGGCTTGGGATTATGTGAGAAACTTGCTTTGATATGTTTAGATTTTAGTTAGTTTGAGACTTGCTGGGAAGAGCTTAAGTCTGTGGGCAACACTCTTCAGAGGTTTTCAGGCTGGAGAAGAAATTAAACCATGTCCTGATGTGGTTTTCTAAAGCTGTCTGCATCTAGATTTTGAGGGACTGGTCACAGACTGCATATTCTCTGGAAACAAGAGGTAACTCTGGAGTTGGTCCCTGTATCCATCACACTCTAAGGACAGGACACAACAAAATGGAAGAGGAAAGAGAAGCAGGACAGCGCCATACCAAAGCAAGGGCCAGTTTGCCCTCTATAACCAGACTCCCTGCGTTGGATCTCCACAGCAGCACCAGTCATCACGGGGCTTAAGAAAGCCTATGGCAGGGACAGAGACAGAGACGGAGACTCCTGCCTTCATCACATGCTACAGTCTGATTCTGGCTTTGTATGGCAAGAGTACTGGTGAGCTGATGAGAGGTGAGGCTTTAGATAGCGGTTGCCAAGAGAGGCAAGCACCAGCTGGAAGGGACACTCTCTGGCATGAGCACAGCATCCTCAAGACGCTGTGTCTCTCCCAGAAGGAAGAAGAGGCAGCTGGAGGAGAGATCAGGTTAGAGCATTTTATTTTTACCCCTTTGATCCCTTGGTAGGTTCTGGGGGCACCTGCTGGTGTACTGCTGTGCCCAGCTCTGGTGGGGAAGCATCCGCTGGCGTATGTACCATTATAGTGATCATTGATGTGATTGACTGGCTGTCTAATGGGTTGTTACAGCACTGCAGAGTCTGTCTTGCTCTACAGGTTAACTGTGAGGAGCTGGGGAGATGAAGCAAGAGTCCTCTAAATTGGGCTGTGCATTGGGAGCAGCAAGAAGGATCTCAAAAAACCACCCTACCCTTTGCAAAAATATATTTTATGATCTTTCACAAGGGAGACCACAAACAAACAGATGAGATGCCAGGAGTCAAAAGGGAGTTTTCAGGTGGTTTTTGTTTGGTTTTTTTTTCTTTAAATGCCCTGAGATGTTCAAGGCAGGCTGACAGCTCCTGGAGGTTGTGTAAGTGCAGACATGCCCAGCCTTTGCCTTGCTGTCCTTTGCGTGCTGCAAGGAAGCCAACTGGCTGGGCCCTTTGCACCCCTGCACGTGAAGTTAGTGGCTAGGTGCTCTCTTCTGCAAAGCAGCACAGCTCTGCAGAAGCCGCATGCTGGTTTACACCCCCTGCAGGTCTGCTCCAGCTATTTAAAACCACAGACATTCCTCACCAGGTACATAAATCTGCTACCCTGGATATTTGATATGAATCACAAATACTTGCTATCTATTTCTAATGTGCACGTATGTCCATGGATGTCACCAACACAAGAGCTCCTGGGCTGGGTGTCTCTCTCCTTGGCTACAAAATCAGCTCTCCTCTCGGCAGATGTATTGTCACAGTGCGCCTGGCTCATGGCATCGGTTGCTGTGCTGACCCGCAGCACGATGCCCCAACAGATCAAGGGGCAGGGAGGCCTGAGCAGTGTGGACCTTTTCCTCCCTTCCCAAGTCTTCACACAAGTCCCACCACAGAGCAGAGCCAGCCTGGGAGCCACAAGCTGGTGCAGCCCTTGCCCCAGGTGACCAAACCCATAAACCACGCTGGGCAAGGGATGGATGATCTCCATCCCTCGAGATGGATGATTTCCATCCCTCGAGATGGGAAGAACTTGGATGCTGGCGGACAGAGAAGTTTAGGCTGCTGGATTGCTTTGGAAGAGCAGACCCTGACCTCCCTGTGGCAGTGTGCGGCTGAGGGCAGCTGGCCCCGGAGGAAGGCAGGAGAGATGACAGAGGAACCTGTGCTGTGCCTGGAAACAGCCTGCCTCTGGGTGGCTCCTGGAGGGACATGGAGGACCATGCAGCTCCTGCTGTCGATGCCATGTGTGGCAGGAGCACACTTGCCGTTTGTTCTGGCTTTCAAAACAGCAGGCTTTTGATTCCCTTGGTAGAGCTCATCTGCGCTTCTTTCTGGCCTCCTCCTTTTGCTGTGCCAACCACGTGCCCCCCAGCCGACGGGCTCTGCTGTCATTGTTGGCTGCTGGTTCCACTGGCCTCAGCTTATTGCATCTGTTTTGATTTGCTAGGTCTTGCATTCAGCCATCCGTTCAGCTTTTATTGTACGTTTCTAAGCGTCAGCTCCGGGTGGTCATCGTCAGCTCCTTTCACTCAAGCTCGTGCACCAGCTGCATATTAATTGCTCTCCTTTCTCCTCTCACTTGCTCCCTCCCTGTCTCGCCACATGACATTTGTGGTTTGCAAACTTTGTGCAAATACATTGCAATCCAAACCCAGCTCTGCTCTGGGTGAAGGTGTGAGGAGGGCTTGGCACACCACCTCTCACAGAGAGACTGAGGATTACACTGGAGGCAAATCTCACCCCTTTCCTGGAAATCTGCACTGGCAAAGCCTTCCTCCGATCACCCTATCCGTCTGCTGGTCAGTGGCAGATTACTCACCATTGTCTACTGGCTGATGATTTGTCCAGTCTGACTTCAGTGTCCTGAGCAATGGGGCTCTGACTCTTTCTCTGGCTGATAATTGCCATGCCAAGCCAATTCCAGCTTCTAGACAGATGCTAAGCCTAAGGTTCCCTTTCCCTAGTGCCCCTATGGTACTGCCTAGTGCCAAGCAGAATTTCACTTCTTAATGTAAGTAATTGCACTGAGGGGGAAAAAGGGTTCATGCTCACATGTGTGAACAGGCTCCTTCTGCCTGGCCTCGTGCTGTTCCTCTGGTCTACAGCACTTTGGAGACCAGGCTGTCTTGAATCATGAGCCTGCCCTGGCTCTGAAGAATTGTGTTGCTTAATGACTGATGATAATGTCTCTGTATGTAGGCTTGTAGCCTGGCTATCCATCTTTAAATTTCAAAATCTTTCCTCCTCAGCCATTACCTCCACCCCCATAATCATTCCTGTTGCTCTTCTCTGAATTCCACCTCATTTGTTCTTGTTTGAAGGCAGAGCACAATCAAACAAGCCAGTCTGGGAGCCTGGGTGGGGGCTGAGGTCCAAGAGGGGTCCACCTCCACTCCTTGGCTCTGAGCTGGCCTGAGGTCAAGAAGGCTTATCGACCTGGGTGGATCTGGGCTGCTGTCCGACAGCTCATCCAGCCATGGTAACCTCAGCTGACCTGGGAAGAAAGGTATTTCTGCAACGCTTTATGAGGACAGAGGCTGTAGGCTAAGAAATGCTTCCAGCATTTAACCTGTCTTTGCCTGTGTGTGTTCACCTTCCCCAAAAAATCATTGCACATAAATGGCTCAGTGTTTTTCCAAGGTCTCCCTGCTCATAGGAGCCCTTAAGCAGAGGATGCTACACCTGAGCTCAGTGAAACAGATAATGGCACAGTCTGCCGGACTGAGAGATGAAATAAAACCTGCAAGAGAGCCAGTCTCTTGGGATGTCTCTAATCCAGCCTCCTGCTTGGACCAGGACTGTTGTCAGTCAGATGTGGCTTTGTTTGGTCAGGTCTTGAAAAGCCCACATTCCCATGACCTGACCCAGGGCTGCACCACCCACTCGGGGAAGACATTTTTTCTAACGTGCAATCTGAAGATTCAACCCGTAGCCATTGCGTCTTGTTATCTTACCCACCACTATTGAGACCTTGTGGGTTAATCACACTGGCCTGTGCTCTAGGGAAATAACTTTCTGTCTTAAGGTAAAATAAAGCTAGACTGACTCCCCAGCATGTAAAGAAATGCCTCCTCCCACCCATATCTAATTCGCTGTTATGTGTCTGAGCCGGCTGGGGTCTCAGCCTGAGCCAATACCCACTGCCGCAACCATGATTGCTATAGACTGTGGCATTGCTCCTGTGGCAAGATGGGGCCTGGCAGCTCTGCTAAGCCCCAAATTTTTCTTTGCCTAGACTAAGACTGGCACTGTTTTATCATTGCAGGAGAACTGTGTTATCCAAATTAAGCACAAGCTGTAGTGTTTAAAGTCTAAGTAATGAGCTTTCCTCATCAGTGGGTGGGTTTTTATCATGGGGGTAGGGAATTCCTCACCTGTCCTTGATGTCATTTGCAAGCAATTTCTGTTCTGTGTCCTCGCCTCTGTTTATTTGATGGACACCAGTGGGATAAGTAGATCACAACTAAAGCCACAGTTAGGGGAGACGGTAAAAATATTTGATAGGAACTTATTTAAATGGAAAGATTGGACATGTGCAGGACAACCTAGGGATCAGGCCCAGCCAGCATGGGTTCATGAAAGGCAGGTCCTGCTTGACCAAGCTGATCTCCTTCTATGACCAGGTGACCCACCTAGTGGATGAGAGAAAGACTGTGGATGTTGTCTACCTGGACTTTAGCAATGCCTTTGACACCGTCTCCCACAGCATTCTCCTGGAGAAACTGGTGGCTCGTGGCTTAGACAGGTTTACTTTTCACTGGGTAAAGAACTGGCTGGATGGCCGAGCCCAGAGAGCTGTGGTGAACAGAGTTAAATCCAGTTGGCAGCCGGTCACAAGCGGTGTTCCCCAGGGCTCGGTTCTGGGGCTGGTCTTGTTTAATACCTTTATCAATGATCTGGATGAGGGGACCGAGTGCTCCCTCAGTAAGTTTGCAGATGACACCAAGTTGGGCAGGAGTGTTGATCTGCTCAAGGGCAGGAAGGCTCTGCAGAGGGATCTGGACAGGCTGGATCGATGGGCCAAAGTCAACTGTATGCGGTTTAACAAGGCCAGCTGCTGGGTCCCTCACTTTGGCCACAACAA
>NW_010523016.1:0-9497 GCF_000687285.1 Phaethon lepturus
GAACTGGGGTAGTTCAGTCTGGAGAAGAGGATGTAGAGGGAAGACTTTGTCGCTCTCTACAACTGCCTGAAAGGGGGTTGTAGTGAGGTGGGTGTTGGTCTCTTCTCCCAAGTAACTAGTGACAGGTCAAGAGGAAATGGCCTCAAGTTGCGCCAGGGGAGGTTTAGATTGGATATTAGGAAAAAATTCTTTGCCGAGAGAGTGGTCAAGCATTGGAACAGGCTGCTCAGGGAGGTGGTGGAGTCACGATCTCTGGAAGTGTTCATAAAATGTGTGGATGTGGTGCTTTGGGACATGGTTTAGGGGGCACGGTGAGGGACTTGATAATCTTGAGGGTCCTTTCCAACCTTAATGATTCTGTGATTCTGTGATTCCTGACCTTGCCTCTGTTTCTGAGTCTCAGTCCTGAGCTCCCCAGTCATGTTTCTTGACCTCAATTCCAAGCTTCCCACTTTTGGGGTTGTTAGCCAATGTTTAGCCTATTCACAGTGGCTATGAATAGTCTGAAGGTATTCACAATGAACACATGCCTGAAAAACACCTGGTGGACAACTATTTAGAAGTAGTAGTTGTTGTTGCTGTTATTATTGTAATCTCTATAATTATTTTTATTATTAATAATCGTGTGACTCCAAGTTCTAAGATATACCCAGTTAACATTTTCAGTGTTGCTCCAGCCACACTGAGTAGAAATCTACTTCTGTTTTTAAATGTAGGTCTGGTAATTCAGAATTAAATAGAAGGTAAAAATAAAGATTGGAACACAAAGCTGCCAATATCAAGGGATACCCAGTTAACATAAGTCTGATGCCAATGTCAAAGTCAGTATTTTCGTTTGGACAAATGGAAGTAAAGATTTATTTCCTTTAACCTTAACCAAATCTCTGACTTCCCAGACTAGCTACCTAACCATCATCACAGAATGGATGTCAAAACATTTTCAAGAGAAGGATGAAGAGATTCCTTAGACTAACTCTCCAGCACACAAGTGCATAAATACACCCATCTCAAGTATCTCACCACTATTACTTTAGAGGAACCCTTTTCAGTCAACAACAAATAATAACAAATACCGTCTTCACTGAATCTAAAAATCTAATATAAAACACTCCTGACTGAAATCATGCCAACCAGGCAGAATAACAGGATGCTGCCTGAGGAAGTCTTATGTAGGGAAGGAATACAAGATAAATTTGGAATAGGCTTCCCATAGAAGACACTGACACTAAATGTCCCCAGATTAATAGACAAGCGAGGACAGAGAACCTCTGGTTCCTCATTTTGCTTTTCCACTTCTCCTTTTCCAAATATATGACTCCTGACTTCAGTAGAAATGGGAAGGAAAGAATAGACTTCTTCTCCACCATTCTGAAACCTGAGGGATTCCCATACTCTTTACCTTGCTAAAACAAAACTTGACCGATTGACATAGTGGGTCTGCAACTAATGTCCAAATGAGATAAAGCAAAACTCTCAGTAAAAAGGTGAAAGGGCCTGATTTTTTTTTTTTAAGCAGTCATAAGGCTTTTGTAACAAGAGTAAGGTTTTGGTAACGAGTGAGCCAGTGCTTGGCAGATCAGTTAGTATGTCAGTAGAAACAAACTAGCAGGTGTAATATTAATAAAAGGCACAAGAGGACCCAGAGCTCTATGTGTCATGTCATCAATTCTCTGGATTGTCCTGGATATTGATCATAAATAAATAATTGTTCAATTCTGCTGTTGATTAAAATGTTAGCAAAAGTACAAAGTTACAGGAGCAGAATCTAAAACCGTACCAGAGCTATGAAAATCCATAAAAAGTGTCAAACCATTTTTCCCTCCTGCTCAGTCCTTAGATTAATACCACCTCCTTGTCATACAGAATTTCAGAAGGATAACATGTCTGAAAGATCATATTTTAATTTTCCATCTACAAGTGACAAAACATTCTTGTTGAGCATTTGTATTGTATACAAATTTTCTTTCACTTACTTTAGTATAAAAGCAAACATACAGCTAAGTTTATATAAATCTTGTGTAAGTTTATTTATAAAAAATTTAAATGAGGTTGTCGTGGTTTATCCCCAGCCGGCAACCAAACACCATGCAGCCGCTTGCTCACTCCCCCTCCCACAGTGGGATGGGGGAGAGAATTGGGAAAAAAACCTCGTGGGTTGAGATAAAAACAGTTTAACAGGACAGCAAAGGGAGAAGAAACAACACTGATAACAATAATAATAATACCAACAAAGGAACGTACAAGAACAAGTGATGCCCAATACAGCAATTGCTCATCACCCGGTGATCGACAGCCCATCCCTGAGCAGTGATTTCCGCCTCCCGGCCAACTCCAGTTTATGTACTGGGCATGACGTTATATGGTATGGAATATCCCTTTGGCCAGCCTGGGTCAGCTGTGCTGGCTGTGTCCCCTCCCAGCTTCCCGTGCACCCCCAGCCTTCTTGCTAGCAGGCCAGCACAAGAAGCTGGACTGTCCTTGACTACTTAGCAACAACCCAAAATATCAGCACATTATTAACAGTTTCTCATCCCAAACCCAAAACAGAGCCTCACACTAGCTTCTGTGAAGAAAAACATCTCTGTCCTGGCTGAAACCAGGACAGAGGTAAAAGTCATTTTCTTTGTCCGTAGTAAGTCACTGAACCATATTTACTGTGCACTTTAATTCCCTTTTTAACTAAGAAAAAATTAGAAGGATAAAGCAGAAATTTTTTGGTTCATAAATAGCGAAGTACTTTTTATTTTCAGTCTCTCAAGGTTCAGAATATCTCCCCTACAATGGCCTTTACTTCAATGAACAAATGGTGGATTGATCCTCTTAAGGTCTGTTCAGAGACTTTACATGAAACTGTACAGCATTATACTGAAACCAACTGGCTGTTATGTGAGGTGATAACATCCAGCTAAGAGGTAGCAATAAGTATCTAGTGGGCAGTGACATCTTAAAATGACAGCCCTTTCTGCAATAACACTGCAATAGTGGCTCACAATGCCATCTTTCAGGAGGATTTATTAGCTCTTGTTTAGAGAATTACTTGTATAGTTAACGGCGCTTTGGATCAGAACTAGCTTGCGCCTGTTCACTTGGTACATGGCTCACTTGGAATGATGATTTTCACTACTTAAAAGACTAACACGGAAATTAGTTGTTGCAACAACTATCTTTTAAATTCCCAAGTAATTTTTCAGAATTATTCCTTCATCCTGAGAATAATTCTGATTTGTTATGGATAAGATAATTCCTCTTATATCAGTTAAATCCATGAACTGAAGTGAAATAAACATTTAAAAAAGGAATTAATAAAAAATTTGTATTTTATTTTGAAATAAACATATTGATATGTAAATTAAATGGGAGGACAAAACCGTTTCTAGATAAGTATTCTTTGTGTAAAGTACCTATCACCAGAGTATCTGGGTTCTCATTTAATAAGGAAAGAAAAAATAAGAAAAGAGTATGGATTCACACTGTACATAATATACAAACTGAAATGCAAACTTTTTTGTCATCGTGTGTGGAACATAGAATTTTTTCCTAGCCAGTCTAAAAATGAAAGGCACTTTTTGACTGAGACAAAAGCAAACAAACAAACAAAATCCCTCTAAGTTTTCCCTGAATACAGTAAAAGGATGATACTTTCCTAGAAATATTTCATCAGTTTGAAGCTTTATTTTTTTCATTGTTTTTTTGGGCGCAGGGGAGTTCTTCTCTAAAACTTGTCAAGAAAGGAATGTATCACCAAAAAACTGTGAAAAACTCAAGTATCCAGTGAAATGAAATATTACCATTTGTTTCTTTTAATAAAAAAATGTTTTCCCTGTATCCGATACTGTTAGAACAGGGCAAAAAGATGTTGCATAGCAATGTCTTCTTGATCCCTCTTTTCTGTTCTTCTCAGTTATACATGTTAACATGGCAGCTACAACTCAGCTCTCCAAGCTTTTGACCACTTGCCTTTGATTTCAGTACTCCTCAGCTGCCTCAACCAAAAGGCCAAAAACATGGTCTGCACTTTGCGGTGAGGAATAGTTACTGTAGTCTAAGCCTTGTGTTGATCTGTCACATGAGCTGGTAGAGTGCCTTTCTGACGCATGGTTACCCATTTTTCTCCTTTGCCAAATGGGATGGCTGAGGTCTGAGATCGACCTAGCAGCAATCAATGAATTGCAAAACAGTGACTCCAGCTTGCTGGATGGGAGATAAAAGAAGCCTTGGTTGTGAGCACAGGAAAGAGAGGGAACGGTTACAAGCAGCTTTCACGGAAATTGAGCTTTAGAAACATGCAAACACTAAATGAACCACATCATTACCTGGGGGAAGAGCAAGTACAAAGTCACAGAATAGATGGTGACAACAAAGGAGGACCGTTTTAGATTTCTTTATTTATTTATGTTCATGTGTTTTTTGGCAGCTGGGAAAGGTCTGGTGTAGCACATAGAAAGAGGTAGCGTAAACTGGGATTCAGTTCAAATACTAACTGGAATTTAGAGAAAACAGCAAAACAAAGGTCGTGCAGTATTTCACTGATTGTTCCTATGATCTTTTATGGCTTCATTGGACTGTTAATTATTTTTTTTTACAATAGTAGAGATGACAAGTTTTCTTCTACCTTTAAGGAAAGGAGTAATTCTTCTTCAGCAAATATTGACATCGGCATTTACCTGTCTTGACTATGTCACAAAAATAATAATAAAAAAAAAGAAAAATAAAAAAAACAACCACAATAACACACATTTAGCAGCAATTTTTAAAATCAAAGTAGGCTTGAGGCAATCATAATGACTGACAAGTTTACATGAAAGACAGCAAACTTTGCATTCATTTACAGCATTTCTCCCCTACTACATCAATTTTAAACTTAAAACAAATGAGTTTTTATGAACATGTTTTTCTTATCACACAATTTATTTCTGATAATAAGTTTTTTTGAGCGTCGTATTGCTTCAGTCAGAAAATGAGTTAATGGGGCTTTTGCAGTATATATGATCTGTACTTACTACATGGCTTTATGTCTTGAACAAGATACTGAATTTACTCCTTCAGAAGATATGATTCATATGTCCTGAAGACACTCTATCTTGTAGAATAATTATTATATGAATTTACTAAAAGTTCAGTGTCATACCTTTTTTATGTTCAAGGCAGTGATGTGAATTATTAAATAAAAGACATTACCAATAGTGAAATCTAATGGGTAAAACTGTAGTTCTTTCTCTTTGGAAAAGTTCTTTACTACCTCTCTGTGATTCTCATTCTCATTCATACAGTCTTTTAAACAAATCTATAAAGCAGGTGGTAGAAATTTTGCTATGGTAAAATATATGTTCTATAAAAAATGCAATTAATTCTATGTCATGGTTGATCAAATGCATTAATTAACATAACCAACTCTCCAAATCGAGGGAAAACTTTCCATATCATCATAAAAGACATAAGGCAAAACTCCTTTTTCTAATTTTTCTTAATCATGTTCAGATTATTCAACTTTAAATACAATGTAAAAGAATCCAAACCATAAAGAAAAATAATAACTTTGTTAGTAAATGAAAGGAAAAGAAGACCTCTAAATTCAGTTGATGTAAACAGGAAAAAGGAACTGGACAAGGGCTCCTAAATCATCACATCTGGTACTCTGATGTGACTGTCGACCAGATATATGTATATGTGCCATACCAAATAACATAATACTGAACATAAGTATTTAAAAAAAAACCAAATAGCTTTCGTCATCCTAACCATATGTTTTAGTCTCTCCTGAACTACAAAATTGACTTTTAACAATAATAAGGAAACCTTTGGGCTTTAGTACATTTTATGAAAATGTTTTTCAAACTATCTCAGAAATGAGTCCACATTAAATCGTGCTCAGGTTATGCTATTTCTCTATAAACATTAGTTATGCAGGGGTGGGGAAGAAAACTTAGAGTATTATAGTACTTACATGACTGCAAGAGTGATATTCATCTCTAGAGTGTGGACATCGTCGGTCATAACATTAGTCTAACTGTTGAGTTTTAGTTAATATAACAGATAAATTCTAAAGACTTGATTGAGTCCCCTCAACATAGGCATCTAGTCCTATTTCAGATGACCTGTGGTATCCTATCCAGTGTCCAGCTGATGCTCAAAGACTTGAGTCTTCTGTATGTGCTATGTCAACTCTGACAGCTATTATGATATGTCTGTGACAGCCTAGGGTAGTCAAATAATATAGACATCCAGCACTTGACAATTCAATTGATCTGTAGGTGTCAATTCTCTTGACCTGAATCTCACTCTAAGACTTCAGGTTTCAAGAAAAAATCCTAAATGTCAGGACCACACTGGTGAATAATATGGTAACATACACACGTGTAGTATGTATAGTTCTAATATAAATAGGCCACCTCTTTGAGCTGAGGCGGGGCATACACGGGGCATAAACCCTTTAAGTATGATACTTAAAATAATACGTATGATGAACATATTAAAAATGTTATTATATTTTCACTACTATTTCTACCATTCTGAAAATATTTGTAGCAGATCTACAGATTTCACACAGATGTATACAAATAGAGAACTATAACCCTACATACACAAATGTATTTTACTTATTCTCTTGTGCTTCCTCACCTCATCCCAACATTCACAATAAAGAGCCGATTAATAAATCAAACACTAGTAGAAGTCTAGCAGCTAAATTCCCATTTCTCAGTATTTTTGCAATCGGTAATATGTTTAACTTGTGCCCTAGTACCTGTGGGGAAGTCAATCCAATGGTTGGAATTATCTTTTTTCCTCAGCGGGAAAATTACATCATATGTTGTATAGATCCCTTATGTTTAATTTGTGCCCTAGTACCTGTGGGGTATGTGGGGAATGTCAATCCAATGGTTGGAATTATCTTTTTTCCTCAGCGGGAAAATTACATCATATGTTGTATAGATCCCTTTGCAAAACAGGATTCCATCTGATATCCAGAAAAGATGCAACAATAAAAAAATTATTAAATTGTCCATCATTACAGGTGCTCAACTAATGATGCCAGAGAGGATGTCATAGTAAATTGCCTGTGGGTGCAAATTCTACAAGACATCCCATGATTTACCAAGAGGCAAGTCATACTTAGGCAGATGCACAATACAGGGAGAAATGTGTGAAGAAGTTTCTAAAGGGCAAGGTAAACTCACACTTTGCTATTTGAAATGTTCTTTATGCTACATTTGCAATCAATTAGAGAGGTTGGAAGTTATTAGGAATTATTAGGAAGTGTGGAAAATTCAGTATCTAGTTCAAGACATAAAGCCTTGTAGTAAGTACAGATCATACATATTACAAAAACCCAATTAATTCATTTTCTGACTGAAGTAGTATGAAGCTTAAAAAAAGATAAGATAAGAAAAACATCGTTCATAAAACCTCAAATTATTAGGTACTGGGAAAACTTTTGAAATAGCTTCTGAGGTAAGGGTGAGTTCCATCTAAAGGAAATAAAACTCAAACATAAAGTAAAGTTTATGGGGAAGTTTTAAACTAAAGACTGAGGAAAATGCAACAGGTGTACAAGGGTGAATTAATAAAATCTCTGCAGTACTACAAAACTTGACAGAAGTTAATAACATTCAGGAAGGTAATAGATAGGAACAATCTCTATAAATAAATTCTATTGAAGTGGAGCACATAAAAACTGACAGCCATAACAGGGCCAAATATATAAGCGGTTCTATACAAATTACAGAAATGTAAAGAATTAGTTGGCCAAGGTAGTCTTTAAATAAGAGTATTTTCATACTAGAGATCGAAAAAATGCTGTGGAAGGCTGATAACCAGTGCAGCAACATGACTTGGATGCTAGCATATGATTTACATTAGGAATAATAGAATAAGTTATATGTGTGGAGGAGTAGCACTGTATGTTAAAAGAAAGATTAGATTGAAATACAAAATACACAGACCAAATTAACCACTGACAAGGAAGATCAGATTTCTTTGTATTGAAATCCTGTACCCAAATAAAATACTATAAAAGCAGGGCTGTACTATCAACACCTTGGAACATTTGGATACGAAATACTGGGGAAAAACATATTTACACATGTAAGTAATGACTGCTAAATCAATTAAATTTCATTGATGGAGTCAAGTAATACCTGGCTTTGTGTTATCAGGTTATTTTCTGTCTGTGGAATTCCAGAAAGTTTTCTGGAAAGGTTCTTCAAAAAGTCATTATTGTGTTTCATAATAACAAAAGGAAGTTGTACAGATGCATTAATAATTGCATAAAAGAGGCAACAAAGGGCTAGATATATTTCCCCTGCTGAATCCAAGCGCAGAATAATTAACAATGAAATTTCAAATTAATTACTGTTAAGATTTGTTCTGGTCAATATATTCAGAGGATGAATAGTAACTTGATAAAGCTTACTGATGACGTGTAATTACTGAGAGCTGTATAAAAATAAGTCTGTCTACAAAAGCTGCAGAAGGATCTTATGCTGCTAAGCATGTGGGAGAGAAAATGGCAGACAAAATTCTGTCAAGTGAAAAAAAGTACACATGAGGAAGAACAACAGAAGCTGCATGCACACAATTCTTTGCCTAAATTAGCCATTACCACCTAAGAAAGAGATCTTGCAGTCATTGCAAAACGTTTTATTAAAAAAAATGCAAGCCAAAACATATCAACTTGAAGCTGACCAGTGGCCAAAAATACAATTAGAATGGTATGGATCATTACAGAATCACAGAATCACAGAATCATTAAGGTTGGAAAGGACCTTCAAGATCATCAAGTCCAACCATTAATCCAGCGCCACTCTGTGTCCTGAAGCGCCACATCCACACGATTTTTATGAACACTTCCAGAGATCGTGACTCTACCACCTCCCTGGGCAGCCTGTTTCAATGCTTGACCACTCTCTCGGCAAAGAATTTTTTCCTAATATCCAATCTAAACCTCCCCTGGCACAACTTGAGGCCATTTCCTCTTGTCCTATCACTAGTACTTGGGAGAAGAGACCAACACCCACCTCACCACAACCCCCTTTCAGGTAGTTGTAGAGAGCGATAAGGTCTCCCCTCAGCCTCCTCTTCTCCAGACTAAACAACCCCAGTTCCCTCAGATGTTTCTCATAAGACTTATCCTCCAGACACCTCACCAGCTTCGTTGACCTTCTTTGGACACCCTCCAGCAACTCAATGTCCTTCCTGTAGTGAGGGGCCCAAAACTGAACACAGGATTCAAGGTGCGGCCTCACCAGTGCCGAGTACAGGGACACAATCACTTCCCTACTCCTGCTGGCCACACTCTCTCTGATACAGGCCAGGATGCTCTTGGCCTTCTTGGCCACCTGGGTACATTACCAGCTCATCTTCATCCTGCTGTCAACCAGCACCCCCAGGTCCCTTTCTGCTGGGCAGCTCTCCAGCCACTCCTCCCCAAGCCTGTAACGTTGCATGGGGTTGTTGCGACACAAGTGCAGGGCCTTATTAAATCTCATACAGTTGACCTC